>NC_137515.1:15287500-15332500 GCF_041902795.1 Electrophorus electricus
CCTCCCTCAGGGAGTTATCGATTGGGCCCCGCCCAATTTCCATGGCCTGCAGGTTGGTGTTGCTGCCACCTTTAACCTTCAGTGGCTAATTGATTTCTCCTCCTCGCTGATTCCTGCCGCCCCACGCCTCCCCTGCACACGCGGCCGAAGTGGGGCTCTGACACCTCGCATTAATACTGAGACAAGGTGTCTCCTTTAGTTCACCTCACATTTCAGTGCAATCCATCAAATCCACGAGCTCCAAGCATCAACGCCTCTGTGATAATGCAGATAATGAACTGCACGTGTCTCTCCTCCACTGTTCTTTATCTTTCATGTCCTCACCCCTCCATCTCTTTCTATCCCTTCCTCGCTCTCCTCTTAGTCTCTCTCAAGCCTTTTCTCTCTCTCGTTCTCCTTTCTTTTCTCCTAGTCTCTCTCTGGTGCTCTCCCTCGCGCCCTCTTTCTTCAAAAACAACAGCTGCCTCATCGATGCCTTCATGACTATACGGTAAATGAATGACTCACCCAGGCACTGCTGCCGCACAGCTTGCAGGCGAGAAGCTTGCTGGAATGGAACGAGGCCTAACAGAGAGGCGGGACGCGAGGGTCATAGGGCACTGTCCTGGGGTTAAGCTCCTAACCCTGACCCTGGGAGTCATATACGAAAGACGTCCCTTGTCCGAAAGCTCCAGTAGAGCTCCGGAGTCAATGGAGAACAAAATTATTCCAGCTTCCCACAGCTCTCAATAATCTCTGTAGACCATCTCTGTCACTCTTAATCTCTTATAGTCATCAGAAGAAACTTATGAAATGCTGAAAAATGCTTTGCATCTCAGCCAGTGTTTCCAGCAGTAAACCCCCCCCCCCCAAAAAAAACAATACTTCAGAACTGCAGAAATAAGCTTTGCTGTGAGGCATCTCCATGCAAACTAAATGTGAGCTCTATGCAAGGAGAGAATCTATTATGTAGCAGGACTCCTGAAGTTGAGGGGCAAGCTCCACTCTCAGAATAGGCCTACAATAAAGGCACACAGAAAAGTGCCTGAGGCTGCGATAAAGAATTAGCACTTAGAGAGATTACAGTAGACTTTAGTATTATGAAAATTATTCAGGCCAGCATGGAACGACAAGGGGAAAACATAAACAAAAGGAAATACACAATAAAGCTGCTAACTAAGTTATTTAAATAACCCATACATCTATTATTATTCAGTATTAGAAATGAACCCAACTATTCGACCTTCTGTTAGCAAGCTTCATTGGGACGCTATCATATCAGATGATTTATGAGAATGTTTTACTGTTTAACTGGTGCAACTGTAAGGCAGGTCAACATTGTTGGACCGTCAACTTCCAACGCCACCTACAACCATGTGAGTGCAAGGACACACACACACACACACACACACACACACACACACACCCGTTATGCTGACACATGCAGAGCTTTTATTCTGGCTTGCAGACGCACTGGAGTCTGAGAACAGTTCTCCGCTTGCTCCCCTTCCTACTGAAAGCAGTGTGAAATGCACATGCTGCGTCTCTGCTTTCACACCAACTCCCTCGGGACAGTGAGGAGGTTTCACTCCCAGCACACAGACGAACCAGCCCCCACAATGCACGCACGTCCCCCAAAACGCATGATCACAGTACTGTCATGCAATACACTGCTGCCTGCCTTCTGACACACACACACACACACACACACACACACACATACACACACACCCCAAATCCTCTGGATCGCAAGCAGCCAGTACCACTGCCAGCCTGCTGAGCTGGAACCCCCAGTGGGACAACCCCGACAGGCACTTGTCACACTCAAACAATCGCACAGACAGACATGGTGAGGATCCATGCTTCACTAACCACTGCTGCAATTAAAACCCCTACAGGCAATTAACACGGCCTCTAGACTGTAACCAGCATTAACATGCTCTTAAGGGTTTCGGGTTATCTACAGCAGAACAGCACATATGCTTCTCCTTCCCCATCAATCAACCACACACTCACTGATTCATATGGAATTAGGCAATGCATATAAATGACGTCGCATCACAATAGCCTGCTGTTCTCCGCCCTGGCTTGGCTCTGAAGCATCAGGTCTTTGGACCAGCAACTCACTGCAGACCCGCCGCACGCATAACGAGCCAGCGGACTGCAGCCTCTTGAGGCTGCCTTTAGTCTGCTATAAACCGCCGTTACATGGGCTTATTTCATTTCTATTGTCCCCTATCTTACACATGCTAATGAAGAGGCCAGTTAGGCAAATGAGCCGGCCGGATTATTTCACGACCCGCCACTGAGCGTATGATGAAACAGATCCGTCATCTGTGGAGCAGGGCAGACCCCCTCTGTCTCACTCACTCACTCACTCACCACTTCTCTGTAAATCTCTAGCTCTCTGTCAGTGGCTCTCTCCATTTCTTCCTCTGTGCCTGACCTATGTTTAAACTGCTCTTTATGTGGCTTTTCCATCACACAAAAAGTCCTACACTGTGTTATGCGAATGCTATTCAAACTCCACAGACTGATTGGTTTGCTTTTAAATGAAGAACTCTGCTGTCTTCCTGGTTTTTTTCCCTAATTTTTAGACAAACAAAAGAGCGCGTTTTCACACCCTAGTCAGACTTTGACAAAAATATCTTTCATTCAACATAAATGTCAATTTTTTGCACCTTAATTTCTGCTCCACAAAAATAAAAAAAGAGGTGAGACTCAAGAGGTGAGGCTCTAAAAACATTCTCCATGTTGATTTCGTTTGTTATTTATGAAGGATGAAGGAGAAGTGGAGGCTTTTCATGTTGCCTAGTACAGTGCAGATCTGAGGTCAGTGGTACACAGCTCAATAACATTACACTCCACTCAGCTGCTTCTCAATAACTGATTTGAAACTGCATTCAGTCCAGGCCACTCTTGTTGGGCGACCTTCAAATTCTTCCTCTGTGATGTTCTGCAGTGACACAGTGCAGCACTTTAAAATGATCAGAACATCCTCACCGATGTGCTAAGCCACCCTCAAATATCATTGTAAAAAAACAAAACAAAAAACAACAGCAAAGGTTTAGTGTGACAGAGCTCTTAATGCATCGCTGTGCGTAGCTTACTGCAAATTCTAGAGATTGTGCCATTTTGCTCGTTGCCCTTGCCTACCTGCTGAGCCCAGATTCACAAACATCTCTTCTACTCATCTCTCTGTCGACTGGCTGACCGCCTCGCTCTCATTCTCTTCCTGCCACCGCGCCCGCGACCCTGCGCCGAGACACGGTCTCGTTGGAAGTCTCTCTGACGAAGGACAGACCTTTCTGCCAGCAGCTCCGGGGGTGTTAAGACGTCCGTGTGTTCGGACGCAGGGGGTGGGAAGCCTACACAGGCATTCGTGGAGAAGCACCGATGAGTCTGCTTTGTTAGTTCATTAGCAGGCTGTGATATAGTCAGGAACAGGGAGCAACGCCATCGCCGTGTTGAGTGGGATTCAGAATGAGGTGAAGATATGGGCTCTCTCCGCATGCTGGTTGGGGATCATACGTTGGGAGACGGCGCCCACAAAGGGTTGTGACCTTGTCACGTCCAATCACAATGGTTGCTCTTTACGCACGCACGCACGCATGCACAAACACGCGCGTCACACCCACCCACCCACACACACACACACACACACACACACACACACACACAACATGCAGTATGATGAGAATGGAATGGTACTTACAAGACGGGCCCACTAGAATGGAGGAGAGAATGGAGGCAGACAGACAGAGAGAGAGAGAGAGAAATGATGAATGAAAATTATGAATGAAAATGAGATGGCTGGTCTGGGGCTCGAGAGTGATTTACAATAAGAATGTCATGAAAAAAACAGAAAATGGCTGAAGTGATGAGTGCCATGCAGGGCACAGGCGATTTCTGCAGACGACAGCAGCAGGACCGATAGAAGACAAGTGGGATAAGGGGGACGTGGGTGAGCAGTTTAGGCACGGGGTGGGAGGTTGGTGACTTTAGAATGACTTTAAACATTCTATAGACTAAATAGGAGCTATTCTAGACCCAACTCCATGAGCGCTCTACAAGCGTCTGTGTCAGCATTCACCAGCTGCTTGCACAGCTCGCCTGCTGGATTGCACAACTTGTCAGATTCAGACACCCAACTGGTCAGATTCTCCTGTAAACAACTCTGCACTGGTGCGCTCCATGTTTACATGGTCACCCCTATCCATACTGGTTCAGATCTTTGCCCTGTCAGATCTTTCCACAAACAATTTAAACTCAACTCCCAACGTTTGATCTATTCATTTTTTTATTTTATTTTTTTTGTTCGGCTGTGGCGTTTTGAGCTACTGCGTCGGTGAACATTCTAGAATGCACAGTGAGCTGAGGTGAAATATCTAAGCCTGCCACAGGAGCCCAGATCTAAACCATGTCTGGTTCTGGAAACTTAAGATCTGAAAATGCACTACTGCAGCCCATTAATAACACCCCCCCCCCCCCCCCAACACATGGCATGCTAATTCATCTCCCCAGCAGCTGCCAGATAAAATCAGCTACAGGTGCAATGGTGCTGTGAGACACCATTAGGTGTGCACAGTTTTCTTAATACAATAACAATCTGAATCTGCAGCCGTGTTTTGGAGAGCAAGATGTGTCTGTGGCTGAGCAGAATTGCTTTAATTGTGCCTGGCAGCCCTAAATAAATGACCACAGCTTTAGCAGTTTGCATTTCTTAATGAGTGCAGCGTGAGGGAAGCAGGTGTGTGAGGACTACAGCTAACTACGCCAGGAGTGAAAAAAGGGGGTGCGGGAGTTTGGGTAGGGGGCGTATGCTCGTGAAACCCACTGCTGAAGTGATCCATGCCAGCGTCTGTGTGCGTGTCGTGCTCGTTTGTGTTTGTGTGAGTGTGTGTATCGTGCGCGTGAGTTCTTAACGCACCATGGACCTGCAGTGTTCCAGATGCTTCCGCCTTGCCAACACTGTTCTCAGACACGCAGGTGTAGGTTCCTTCATCCTCTGCTCTCACCTGCGTCAGCCGCAGACTGTTATCACTCCGTATTTCTGACCTGTGTCCACACACAGGCATGTACACACACACACACGCATACACACACACACGCACACACACGCATGTGCACACACACGCATACACACACACACGCATGTGCACACACACGCATGTGCACACACACACACACGCATACACACACACACGCATGCACACACACATACAAGCGCACACACACACATGTGCACACACACATACAAGCGCGCACACACACACACACACACACACACACACACACACACACAAAGAAAAATGTCTCCAAAATCATCATATATTATTTATAAAACTGTACAAAAAGAGTAAGGATATGTGTCATTAAAGATAATTATCCATTAGTGCTAGCTTTACTGAGACATTTTTATAATTCAAGTCTACATGTGTCTTTGTTTGTGAGTGTGTGTCAGTCTGTGTGTTCATCTGACTACAAAGACTATTAGAATCAATAGTAGGTACTCCAGTAAGCTGAGTGTGTGTGTGTGTGTGTGTGTGTGTGTGAGTGTATCTGACCTGCCCCGGGGCATTTCTCCCTCCTCTCTCCTCCAGCGGATAGTTGGGGCTGGATCTCCCTGGACCTCACACTGAAAATCCACCGTGTCATCAGCCAGTACCACCTGATTGACTGGCCTCCGGACAAACATGGGCCTCTCTGAATGAGACATGGAGGAGGTGAAAGGTCATAGGTCCAAAATCATTGTGTCTGACACATTTATATTGTGCTTACAGTAATCAATTATTTGGCAATGTGTACAGCAAAATGTCATGTCAATTATAGTAAAACAATTGAAAATCAAATTAACAGAGCAGAATAAACAAGTGATAAAGTGATCGAGAGAAAGGTTGAAAGAGATTGCGAGTGATAGTTAGTGAGAGAGAGAGAGAGAGAGAGAGAGATAGTGGGGTATAAACTCACCGAACACTACCAGTTCAGCTGGATCACTGTCCTTCTCTCCCACCATGTTGGTTCCCACACACACGTACATTCCCGCATCACTCTTCCGCGTGTTTGAGATCATCAGCTTTCCTCCGCGGATCTGCAGGCAACACAACCCAGTAAGAAGAGCATTCGGGGCCTGAGGTCAGAGCTTGAACACACCGCGATGATGTAGGATCGGCTGTGTCTTGCACATCCTTTTGAATGCAACTCTATACTCAAAGGGGAGCCGACTGTAGAGGATCGGAAACATCGTAAACCGATGTTTCTCTGTCTACCATTGTGCTGCGCACCCACAGCACTTTCTCAGCTCTGTGGAGTAGATAATGTGCATACAGCATTGCCCATGTCCTGTGTTCATGCAAGCTTAGCATGCCTGCATACTTCAGCCCACAGATCGGGGTGATCACAGCTGTTTGTGCACTGCCTGACAACACGAGGGCCGCCCCACTGATGTATCTGGAATACAGTGTCAAAGCCCATTTGGATAAGTGGCTTGTGCAAGAGCTATGGACCGTAACACTGTGTGGGACCCCATGAGCGAAAGAGAATAGACAGAAAGGAGAGAGGGCAATGAGGTACTTGCATTCGGTATGGTCCAGGGATGAGTGGATGAAAGCATTGCGGAGGTGAGAAGGAGTGAGGGAACAAAGTGAGAGGAAAAACGAGGGAGAGAGAGGCAGGACGAGAGAGGAGGAGAGGAGGCTGACTCACGGTGATCCTCTCGTCCCTGTCGTTAACTTTCACATTGTTCCTCTTCCAGGAGATCGTGGGCTCGGGGTGGCCCCGGGGGGGTATGCACTCCATCACAGCCGGCTCGCCTGCGGCCACCACCACATCACTGGGGGTCTGCCGGAAATCATCTCTCAAAACTGTACAACAGAAAGGAAAAAGCAATAGAATGTGAGGGACAGACAGAGGCAGAAAAACAGAGAGAGAGAGAGACAGAGAGGGCGACTGCATAGCAGGTCTGCATTCTAGTGGCACTATTCTAGAGGTGCAATAAAAAATAACCGTGCTGTATACTGTGCTTTACTCTGTAATGCTACATTGTTCCATAGAAGTCTGCTAAGACACATATTGGCAGGACAGAGGTGGTCTTTCTTCTATGGCTGGAGCTTTCTTCTACCCACTAAATCTCCCTTTGGCTCCTGTTTTCTCCCTGTCCTATGCCTGTCTCATAAATAAATGAGCTGGTTCCCTTCTGGCATAAATAATTGAATGAACGAGATACGAGGGGAGAAAACAAAATGCCGCTTCAAACAAATAAGAAATATTTACTTCATTTCTACAGACACAGACATAAACAGTTCGAACGCTTACGTAAACAAAAAATGTACCGCGCCCGAAGAGCACTTTGCCCACACAGTTGCGCATTTTCAGTGAAGGGCCTGCACGAACTCTGTGGAGACATATTCCTACGGCGAGCGCACAGACGCGTGCCCGTGTGCACGCCGGCCGCTAATATCTGCCGAGTCGAAGCCTTCGATCAACACCGCCGCATCTTCAGTGGGCCGCTGCTGCAGCATTTCCATTCTGCTGCCGTTTATCAGATTCTCCCGCCCTCTGCGTGGCAGGAAGCCCATCTCTGTCGCCCGGCCTCTGCCTGACTGCTGCCTGTGCCTGCAGTCTTCCAATCAGCCCCTGAGCCCCTGAGCTAGCATCACTCGGAGGGCTGAGGATAAACTTTACGAAGTGGGTGGGTGGGGGGAGGCTGTTCTATTGTGCTGGACCGCAGCCAATATAACAGAATGCTCTTGCCCCGAACGTCAATATCCAGTGTGTCACTACTAAATACTTATCTTGAAATAGACCTAGTTTGTCCGGCGAGCTTGCGGAGCAGGGGGAGCTGCAGACAGCAGAGGAATCGCATAGGTGTGGGAAACTTTAAATTGCTTCATGATTCATGTTTTGATGTATTTTTAGAGGCAGCGGTTTCACCTTGGATTGAATCTCTATGTATAAATCAGTTAAAGACCCTGAACCGTACTTGCTCAAAGGTGCTTAAGACATTCTCCAGATTAGAGCCGAATCTGAACACACTGTAGAATCCACTGTCGCCTCAGAAATTGAACTGTGGGGTTGAGAAGTTGCTCCCAGCTCCTGAGGAGCAATCTCTGTCTGTACAGTAAAGAGATGACCCACAAATTGCTATTGATTGGAAGAGATAAAGCTGACCATACCAGGATCAGTGTGGGTGTTTTAATTCCCCATTATACAGCAGGTTAGTGTAGGGGGTGCATACAGACCCAAGGTCAGTGGTGTGTTTATCTGTTGCAGACCTAGCCTGGCCTTTAAAAAGCATAAATAGCCTACCCAGCCACACTCTTCTCTTTGTTTCCTCACCTCCTAACAAACAAAGAAAAAATATCTGAAAAGAGAGTGGTTGTATTCACATTGCCCCCCCCCCCCCCCCCACACACACAAACATGCTTTAAAATGCAGAAAATCTTCCATTTATCAACATCAGTTCAAAACACTGCCCAGTTGTAACTCCACTTTATTAAGCACATCTGTATATTCATGGTAGTGAAGCATGATGTGAATGGTCCAGTGTGTTTAAAGGTCAGTGGTGTTCTTATATGAAGATAATGCAAAACTGTTCTTAGAGTATATTACAGAAATATAAAGCCAACAAAAAAAATTATTCAGTACTTTGCTGCAAGATTAATGATGAGCTACGATAAATGCTAAAACATTCTATAAAAGCTAAAAAAATCCAACTGCTGAATAACAATGACAGATTTTGGAGAATTGAACTTTTTAATCAGGCTGTAGTTGGTCTACTGAGGACTTCTCAAAGCTGTTATTATTTTTTTTAACAAGGAAAGACAACGGTATGTGGCCAGCTCCACAAAAGCCTTGTAAATGTATAATAATTTCTATCACTGTTCTACAATGTAATAGTAGCTTGCAATCTGAAGGGCCTAGTCTGAAGGGCCTCTTTTTTTTTATCACTGTTCACCTCAATCAGAATGACATGCTCACTCATCTCCACTAGGCTCTAAAGACATGCACACTCTAGCCTCCCTCCTAGGTGTCGGTGTACTCGAAAGAATCAGACTGATGCAGGAAATATATCAGCAATGACTACAATCGGCAGCTTTAAGAATAGCGGGCAAATTTCCCCACAAACGCCCAGTGTGTTTCAAATGGAATTAGTTATATGCATGTGGTCATTACAAGGTTTCAGATAGCTCTGTCTGGTCCTTACTGTTCCTTACTAGAGGAAATAAATGAATGTCTGTGCCATATTTAAGTGTGTGTTCCCTCTTACTGGGGAGGAGGTGCTACCATTAGGCCAGAATTACTGAGCTAATGTCACTACGATGTCACCCCAGCAGAGAGAGAGATAAATGAAGCAGCTTTGTTTGCTTGTGCGCACGTGTGTGTGTGTGTGTGTGTGTGTGTGTGTGTGTGTGTGTGTGTGTGTGTGTGTGTGTGTGTGTGTGTGTGTGTTCTAATGAAGAGCCAGGACAGCAGACTTTATGGATTTTAATGTTAACCCTTAGGGCGTCTCCTCTCTTCATCTCTGATGGATAAGAGCTAGCCTTGGCTGTGCCGCCTCCATCACTTTGAATGTCAGCATAGCAGCGCATTGCCTCTGGTTGGAATACAAAAGAGGGCCTGAGCAAAAGGATCTCTTGAGTGATTGATGACACTCTGGCTTTGAGAAATGTGACTGTGAAGCTGGTATCTCCTAATAATTAATATCCCCTGTTCTACGAGAAACAAGGTTACACACAGTCTACGGGAATGAAATCATCTCTTACCAATCCACAGTCTGACACATTTCCAGACAAGTCAGCACAAAGAGAGATAGCTAGGAAGAGAGAAAGAGCGAGATAGATGATAGATGGGCCGAAGTTTAACAGGAATATAATGCTGGCCTGTCAGACCTTCACCGGACCTGGTGTGAGAGGACACATGAAGTTGTCCCCTAACAGTATTAATATACAATGTAATATAGAACACAAGCATGGCATTCAGGAGGGACAACAGCCAGCACAAAGAAGTGATGCATCAGAGATCGTTAACCTAGAATCTCTGCTGCTGTTCCTCAGTGGGAATGAAGGAAGCTGCGATTCCTCTGAACCAGGACTGGACTGGGTCCGCCCCATCTGCTCGGACCCACACAGACTCCCTGGAGCTTGATTAGGCTCTGGCAATTACCCATAAAGCCCTGGGGGAGTCGGATTAAACCTGTGACCCTCGACCTATGAGTGCCACCCTCAAGGGAAGTGCCCTCCCTCTCTCTCCCTCTCTCTCTCTCCCTCTCTCTCTCTCTCTCTCTCCCTCTCTCTCTCTCCCTCTCTCTCTCTCACTGTCTTGACAATAAAGCCAGTGTAATCCTACCCGTGAGCGCCACAGTCCACTTCAATTACCCCTCCTCCAGCCGACGCTGCTGCATTCTGACCAGCAGCATTACTAATGAATCCCTCGATTCTCAACCCCTCCCCCCCCTCCCCGGCCACCCCCCCACAAAATCAATTCCTCATCCTGGATCCTTCATTCATTTTTAAGTTCGATTTTTGGTGGCACAGGAAGAGCCTGGAAAAGAAAAACCTGCCAAGGCTCACGCTGCCGAGGTCCTACATTTTAACCCGACGTGAATCCTTGTAACAAAATGAGTCTATTTTCTTGAGTGACAGGACAGAAGATTCCAAAAATCAATTTAAAGGAGTGTGGCAGAGCAGACAGGCGTGTTTGAAGTCTCCTTTGGTACTGTGCCGCTGAGAGTTGTTCCCGTTTCGCACGCCTCCCTTAAGTGTGTTTCCTCGGCTCCTGAGAGGTTTGCCTGACCACAGATATGACCTAAGGTCTCTCTGCCCCACGGATGGACCGCACTGGGGTTGCTATACTAGCTTTATGATCCATTTCTGCAGAGAAGCAAGGTTCTGATTAACATGCTATGTGAAATCAGTCAGCTTTAATTAAAAAGGTTATCATCAAGTGTGATCAAGCAGACCAGAGCGTTTACATTATCAAAAGGTTCTGTTGTGTTCCAGACTGATATTCCTATGTAAGTGAGGGATGGTGAAGGCTGGTCTCTCCACACACACACACACACACACACACACACACACACACACACACACACACACACACACACACACACACACACACACATACACACACACACACACACATACACACACATACACACACACACACACACATCCTGGAGATTCATCAGGGTAAGCACAGACTGTAATCTCTTCTTATGACAGCAGCAAAAATATTGTCCTATTAAACTGAGGTCATGAGATCATGTAGCACAGTAGTATCAGTATTTTAAGCTCCACACATCTGCAGAATATCCAATATGGTGAGAATTTGATTTGGAATTCACACAGAGCTTAGCCATTTTCTCTAAACGGCTGACGTGTCAAGCGATTACTGTTTCTGCTGATGACTGTTGAAGCCATGAGACCTAATTACAATGCCATTTCAGTGAACTGTCAGCAGAGTCATTTCCCCATTAACAAGGTGTACTCAATGCAGCGTTTCAGCTGTCCACTGCAGCTCAGCTAAGACGTCATAATAACAATGCACCATCACAGGCAGTGAATGTGAAGCCCTTTGTGTGATTAGTAATGAATGTGAACAGGTGGTAGACATTTGAAAGGTAGGAATCTAATGGACTGGTGATCAATAGAACCAATAATTACACGAGCATGCGGACATATGGCAAGCTTGGGGCCTGTTGGCCGGTCACTCCCCTCCTCTCCTCTAAAAGGCTACGTTTGTCCTGTGGCATGCGAGACACCTGCTGCAGAACCTACCAACCCCCATGCTGTTACAGAGCACGCCTCTCATTTATCAAAGCCTTGATGTGGGATTAGTCTGTATTACAGATTAATAGGATTCCACCTTATGGATAGAGAAGGAGATTCCAACGTGAATAATTTTGATACATATGACCCTTCACCAGACCAGGTGCCCAGGGCCATATTCATAGTGGGGCATATGGACACCAAACATTGAAGGCCAAACTTAGCCCCATCTGGTCCTGGGCATCATCCAAACACCAAATGGGTCCAGTGAAGTAACCAACACACACAAATAAAAACACTTTTAACTGCTTTAAAACGTGACTGTTAATTTAAAAACCAAATATAGGTGAGATAGCTATTATTACGGATGGTGAAGTATATTGGATAAAAGTTGAAACAGATTTCCTATCAAGATGTCAGTGTTTTTCCACTGTTAGCACAGTGAAGAGTGGTTCCCTTGTGATGTCAATCCAATTACTGCAGACGTCTCTTACGTAAGGTTGTCTCTGCCCAACATCAAAGGGACATCTCACTATCCTTCCCTAAAAACAGCCTGGTGAAACTCGACATCACATCCCCACCCTCATCATTTATGTGAGAAAACAACAGCATGGGAAGGCTCTTAGCTGCTAGAAAGTGTGGCGAAGTAAGATCAGAAGGAAGTGATGCTCAGCGAGCGCAGCACATGCTGGCCACGTAGCAGGAGTGTATATGACATTTTCCAGTCTCCTTCACTGCAACTCTTCAGTTTTCACTGTAAATATGTTTTCCCCAATGGCCAAAGAAAGCACCGTGGTGCCGTGTCATGTCAGCAAACAATGAGCTTCTGCATAGCCAGCGTACATGATCAGCCTCATGTCCTACAATTTCACAATTTGTTAATGGAGCTGGTAAACAACCAATTATCTTTTATCTCCGTATGGGTGGTTAAGGATGAAAATTCAAGTGCCTTTCAATTTTAAGCAAGTGGGCAAACACATTCTGTTGGTGGTCAATAGTAATATGTTACTTTAAAGCACAAATTACTAGTGACCTCAATGTAACAAGATAATTAGTTTTCGAATCAATTTACTAATCTAAATATAACAAATGGAAGGACTATTACCACTAGTGAAGTGTTATTGGAGGCTGAAGAGTGTGTGTATATACACACACACACACACACACACACACACACACACACAGTGGTGTGAAAAAGTGTTTGTCCCCTTCCTGATATCTTATTTTTTTTGCATGTTTGTCAAACAAATGTTTCAGATCATCAAACAAATTTATATATTAGACGTTAAAACATAAATTAAACAACGTTAAAACATAAATTAACTGTGGTTTATCACATCTTTGGAAAGTTGAGTTCAATTGCTCTAGCCACATTATTAGTGATTATTGCCACACTTGTTCTCAATCAAGAAATCACTTAAATAGGACTTGCCTGACAAAGTGATGTAGGCCAAAAGATCCTCAAAAGCTAGACAGCATGCTGCGATCCAAAGCAATTCAGGAACAAATGAGATACAAAGTAATTGAGATCTATCAGTCTGGAAAAGGTTATAAAGCCATTTCTAAAACATGGAACAGTGGTGAACCTTCCCAGGAGTGGCCAGCCGACCAAAATTACCCCCAGAGCGCAGTGACGACTCATCCAAGAGGTCACAACAACATCCAAAGAACTGCAGGCCTCACTTGCCTCAGTTAAGGTCAGTAGTTCATGACTCCACCATAAGAAAGAAACTGGGCAAAAATGGCCTGCATGGCAGAGTTCCAAGACAAAAACCACTGCTGAGCAAAAAGCACATAAAGGCTCGTCTCAGTTTTGCCAGAAAACATCTTGATGATCCCCAAGACTTTTGGGAAAATACTCTGTGGACTGCCGAGACAAAAGTTGAACTTTTTGGAAGGTGTATGTCCCATTACATCTGACGTAAAAGTAACACAGCATTTCAGAAAAGGAACATCATACCAACAGTAAAATATGGTGGTGATAGTGTGGTGGTCTGAGGCTGTTTTGCTGCTTCAGGACCTGGAGGACTTGCTGTGGTAAATAGAACCATGAATTCTGCTGTCTACCAAAAAATCCTGAAGGAGAACGTCTGGCCATCTGTTCTTGACCTCAAGCTGAAGTGCACTTGGGTTCTGTAGCAGGACAATGATCCAAAACACACCAGCAAGTCCACCTCTGAATGGCTTAAGAAAAACAAAATGAAGACTTTGGAGTGGCCTAGTCAAAGTCCTCACCTGAGTCAGATTGAGATGCTGTGGCATGACCTTAAAAAGGCAGTTCATGCTTGAAAACCCTCCAATATGGGCGACTTCTGCAAAGATGAGTGGGCCAATATTCCTCCACAGCGCTGTAAAAGACTCATTGCCAGTTATCGCAAACGCTTGATTGCAGTTGTTACTGCTAACAGTGGCCCAGCCAGTTATTAGGCTTAGGGGGCAATCACTTTTTCCACACAGGGCCATGTAGGTTCCCCCCCCCCCCCCCCCCTTAATAATAAAAACCTTCATTTAAAAACTGCATTTTGTGTTATCCTTGTCTAATATTTAAATTTGTTTGATGATCTGAAACATTTAAGTGTGACAAACATGCAAAAAAAAAAAAGATATGAGGAAGGGGCAAACACTTTTTCACACCACTGTACATATATATACACAAGATTGCCATAGAAATGTTTTTTTTCTGGAAACTTTGCGTACTTCACTACAATTTGGAATATATCTACACATCTTATCATTTTCCTCCACACCTTACAATTTTCAGTATCTTTATAGCTCTTAAATCTCTGCAGTGACTCACCTATACTTACCTATATTTGTGTGTGTCTATGTGTGTGTTGCCTGTGATCACTTTTTTAAGCATGGCATGACACGGTGCTGGACTGACCACTACATGCATTCTCAGAGGATAAATACTTCAGCATGAAAAGGACGTCATTCGTGCAGCGGAGAAGCGTTTTACTCCTTTATTTGGTTATAGGTTGGTGGGCTGTGTGACAAGGAGGCTGGGCAGATGTGCATGCTACAGCTAACAGGATACCGCTGCTGGGCCTCGGTCTCCTCCCATAATGCAAAGCTGTTGCGACCAGTGCTGACAGAGGTGAAGCCTGGTGCAGGACAGCTATCACAATGCATGGAGTCCTTGTGCAAGCCCCTGCTACTAACTGGAGAGGAAATGTGTGGGTGTGGGTGTGGGTTGTGGGAAGGGGCAACAGTCAGGGGGGGGCAGTTACTTGATGCTAAGAGGCACATGCAGCCTGGACATCTGTCCCTGTACCCGCAACCCCCACCGGCTACCTCTACCCGCCACACACACAATTACATGCACACAAAGACATTTTTTCATCATTTGAAAACCCGATAGGATCAAAGAGGCCTTTCAGGGTGTGACGAGGATGGCACAGACTAAGTCCGTGCCGCCCACGCTCCTTATTGCCTAGGGGACGTTAATGCCACGGCGACACTGCAGAGCTGTGCACCCCCATCCCCCCCCCCTCCACAACTCCCTCTTTGTTTGTCGTGGCGTTAGCGTGCGAGTGTTTGTCTTCGTCGCAGACACTCATTTGGAAGCTGTCTGTGCCGCTTAGCTATCACCTGAGTCCCTGTTAGGAGGGAACAGCTGGGGATATCGCCTTCTCTCACCCCCTTTCTCTCTATCTGTCTTTCCCTCACTCTCTCTCTCTCTCTCTCTCTCTCTCTCTCTCTCTCTCTCTCTCTCTCTCTCTCTCTCTCCCTCTCTCACACGCTCTCTCAACCTTGCCTCATCTTGCTATTCCTCGGGCTCAGGCAGGGTTAAACCTCTCCCCACCCTCTATCTGATTGATGAGCGGCATCTGTCCGCCCTGACGCAGTGACTGCACGTAAAAAAATCATTTCCGGTATGAGCAAGAAGCTTTTGTGACTGGACTAACTGAAGCTTCCAGGAAACACCACAGCCCCACAAAAAAAAAAAATAATAATAAAATTAAAAAAAACATTAGACGCCATAACACAGAACTCAATTACTAAATTACCATTTTCAGAACTTAAGTAATGAAGATGTAGATCAATTCTGATAATCTAAGAAAAAAAATTTCAGATCAGTACTTCACATGTAGACTAAAGATTTTGATGCACTGAAGAAGTCTAGCATAAATATTTTTACTTACACTCGGTTATGGTATT
The DNA here is from genome assembly GCF_041902795.1 of Electrophorus electricus. Lineage (NCBI taxonomy): Eukaryota > Metazoa > Chordata > Actinopteri > Gymnotiformes > Gymnotidae > Electrophorus > Electrophorus electricus. Next base: position 15,303,409 of record NC_137515.1, read on the forward strand.
GTGGGATACATGTGAATTTTACAGGCAAACTGTAAAAAACTGTGAACAACCAGCAGTGATATGTCATGTTGTTTACACCCCAAACACACTCCATAGTAGCATAAAGGATGCCAAAATAATATGCACACAGATAAAAGCAGGGTGAAGAAAAGAAAGATGGATGAGATGGGCTATTGAGCTGCATCATTTGAAGGCTCTTATGGGCACATAAACACGCCAGCGTGATACTCTCACACACACACACCCTCATGTCAGGGCGACAAATTGATGCATTAAATGCAGGTGCGTTATAGCAAGGCCACATGTGCAGCACTGGAGGTGGGTCTCATTAACCGGGAGGAGAGGAGGAGGGGGTGCAGAGATCCGGCAGGAGGGCCAGAGAGAGAGAGAGAGAGAGAGAGAGAGAGAGAGAGAGAGAGAGAGAGAGAGAGAGAGAGAGAGCGAGCAAGAGAGAGAGAGAGAGAGAGAGAGAGCAAGAGAGAGAGAGAGAGAGAGAGAGAGAGAGAGCAAGAGAGAGAGAGAGAGAGAGAGAGAGAGCAAGAGAGAGAGAGAGAGAGAGAGAGAGAGAGCAAGAGAGAGAGAGAGAGAGGGAGAGAGAGAGATCTGGCAGGAGGGCCAGAGGCCTGGATGTGGGAGGAGGGGGAGCAGAGAGCCAGAGGGGCAGCTCTGACCTGTAACCCGAACAGTGAGAATTACTGGGCCAGAAGCCTCCACCCGGGGCATGTTACACTCTAAGGAAAAACGAGAGAGAGAGAGAGAGAGAGAGAGAGAGAGAGAGCGAGAGACAGAGAATTTTCTACAAAGGCCAAACTGTTGGGCAACAGTGGAAAATCAAATATCCAACAGAGAACGTGTGCATACAAAATGCATAAATACTTCTAGAGGTTAATTAATACAGTTATGTAATGTACCATATGAAATGACTATTATACTACCTTCTAAATTAATTTTTTTTTTCTAGGAACTGTTTCCTTTCACCGTATCTATCACTGTCCTTCTGTCTCTGTCTCTGTCTCTCTCTCTCTCTCTCTCTCTCTCTCTCTCTCTCTCTCATGTACACACACACACACACACAGACACATATCTCCAACCCCTGTGCTCTGCTAGTAATCTGGTGCTGTCTAGAGCTAAGAGCTCTGAGGAGCACAGGGGAGAGGTTAATCCTCAACACCTTTTCCTGAGTGGGGAGGCCTGCCACTCAGGAGAAACGCATACCACCAAACCTCATACCCCCCCCACACACACACCCATACACATGTGAACATAGAATTTCACATTATGCACGCACGCACACACACACACACACACACACACACACGCACACACACACACGCACACACACACACGCACACACACACACGCACACACACACGCACACGCCCCCCACACACACCTATAATATCTCCAGTCTAACTCATCATCTTGCCCTGTAAGATGCTTTACAGTATCTGACTAAATCTGTATATGTATCCTGTTCCCAGTACTTCCTGTCAGTCATGCTTTCATGAACACTTGTGGTTACTGTGGTTACCTCACTGCAGGTTTCACTTGTGATGGAATTTGGCTCCTTGAATATTGACACCAGCAGTAAAATCTGTCAGACACAACGCATAAGCTCCAGCAGATCGGGCAGTGTGACAATAACTACTTACTTCTGTTTAACCTGAGGGACAAGAGAGCTAAATAAAAATTATAAGAGTAAAAATATTCACAATAAACAAAAATGACAAGCATCAAATTTCCTAATCTCTGATGAAATGGGAAGACAAAAGCTGTGGAAAAACTTCCCTCACTTGCCTTCCAAAACCATATTCTAAAAAGACTATCCAAGATCTCCGCGCTGCAGTAGCACATCAGAAGCGAATTTCGTGGGTGGGGTGTGACACCACTGGGCTCTCAAAGGCACAAGCACGCACACACGCACACGTCTTGCTGCACCAAGTCCTCCATATTCTGCTGTTTGTGTTCGTGGCACGTGTGAGAAGCACAACTAGCCGAGCAGCAGCGGGCCGAAGACTGGCCTGCTCACGGCTGGGCAGAGAACAAAAGGGGCCGTGAAGAAGGGATGAGGGAGGAGGAGAGAGGGGCAGAGGCCCCGCTACATTTACAGCGCGGTCAAGAGAAACCGCTGGAATCCCCAGGACCCGGCTTTTTGGACGCAGCCGCAGACGACAATGAGCCCATTAGAGAGGTGGTCTAATCCGGGGCGTGTGGCTGCACATGACGATGGCTAATAAAGACAGCGTCTGCGGCAGAAAGGAGATTATGTTATTATAGTGATGGGCTACACCGGTGCTGGGTGCCAATAAGGCAAGGGCCAAGCGACCAGACACGCTAGTCCCGCTCTCCGGATGCTGAGCCCACCTTTCACCGTAAGACCTGTGAGTGTACCCACTGCAACACACGCTGCAGCACAACCATCCGGATGAACTGAAACCAACTGAATTTAGCGCTCCATGTCTTACTATCCGCAGACATTAAAATGCCCAGACCTTATCCACTGCAACTGCGTTGCTGCATTCATGTAATACAAAATACAAAATACAAAATCTAGCCGTAAACTGTTTGTATACATGCTCCAAAGATGAGCTGCTGTGTGCTTAAACATGAACATGAATAATTGAGGATTTGAAAGTGGTAGGGCACAGTACATGGCCGAAGGGTTTATAAAACAACTCATTCTATAAACACACCAGATTGGTTTTAATAGCCTGCCTCAGGAAACAAGCAATGAATACCACAGGGTGTTGGTTTAAAGTTACATAGTGCCTGGACCTAATAATACGCACATAAAAGAACAATGTAAAAAAGCACTGCATTACATGTGAACTTAACAGGGCAATTAAAGAATGTATAAATTATTTTAAGTGCTTAACCTGGTGTTTAATTCAGAGATATCCTTACCCATAAAAGTGTACATAAGGAATCCTAGTGCACATATTATATTATGAGAGCTTTATGAATGAATGGGAGATACATGGCCTGGTATATCTAAGCAACAAGACAAGCGAAACAACTAGAAACCATGCCTCACTGTCATGCCTGGAACACAGCACAATATCCCAGCCATCATGAAATAAGACAAGTATCAAAACCAGTAAGGCCCACACACCCTGTAATGGTCTGCATTCTAATTCAGAACACAACATCGGGCCAGCATTTCCAATCCAGCCTAACACAGGGGGCAATTCCATATGGATATTTATCCCAAATCTGCTAATCCTAAGGCTGGTTTGTATGCGTCTATTTTATATGGAAAAAATGACATCAGAGGCTTCTGACAGTGGTGCCACTAATGTAAGCAGACAGAGAGTGGTTCTTCAGGAAATGATATTTGATTAGACTGTCTCCTTCATTTCAGGACGCATGATGGAGTGGGGCTGTCTGATGGGACTGCCATCTCTCAGTCTAGCATGTTTCAGTGATTTGTCTGTTGCTGCCATTAAACACTGTCCTGCCACTATTCTGCTATTATATCTACAAGCGGTAATTGCTGAAACACTGTCACAGATGCATCTGTAGTCGATCAGTTTATTACCGAGGCCACAGTAAACATTAAACCCTCTGTTCTAGCAAACCAAACAGCAGCCAGCTGCAGCAATCCCTAATGTGGTCTTACATAATAACCCAGATAAAAACACACTGAAATACATGTTAGATTCTGGGCATCTTAAATTGGTTCTTGTGATTATGTGGAGCTAATAGGCTAGTCAGCATAGAGGTCATTACCAAACCTGCAGGCACTGCTTAAAAATGAATATGGGTTTACAACAGACCATCAAGTAGAAGTAATGGTTTAAAATGCTGCCAGGATTTGCATGTTTGTGTGTGACGGTGCGTATGTGTGCATCATCGCATGTATGTGTGTCACTGTGCAGATGTGCGTGTTTTCACCCTGGTGCTGAACACAGAGCAACGTCCTGGCTTGCTGCCCTCTAACCCCTCTCCCTCTCTGCTCTCATGGCCGCTGGCTTTGCCAGCGAGAGAAAAGCAATCAATCATCCAATTGCAGTGCCACGGCCTGCGAAGTGTCTCTGGGCCCGGAAACACATGAGAGAAGGACAAAACCAGCAGGTGGATGAAACTGCAGGTCTCACACCTAGTTACCATGACAGCGAGTAGACTGGCACACCCATGTGTGGTCAGCAACTGGGTCCTCTCCTGATTCAGGAGTTACATGAATATTTGTGGCTACTGCACATTCTTTTGCCATGTAGGTTCTAAAGCAAAGGAAGTTATATAATGAAGACTAATATTATATATATATATATATATTAGTCTACACACACACATACATATATATATATATATATATATATATATATATATACATATATATATATATATATATATATATATATATATATATATATATATATATACATATATACATATATATATATATATATATATACATATATACATATATATATATATATATATATATACATATATACATATATATATATATATATATATATATATATATATATATATATATATATATATATATATATATATGAGCTCAGTCACATGAGCAATATATATGAGCAAGAATTCTGTTGAAACAGCCTATCTTGAGTGCATAGTAATTAGTAATTCTAATATTCTTAGCATTGTCTATGCAAAATTATGAAATTATGAACCAATCCCACTGATTTTTAAGCACTCTCTGCAAACAGTAACAAATGACAGCTGGGAGTAATGAGAGATGGTTGCCATTGAATCTCAACACGGCGATGCTCTTGTCAGGCATCGTCTCATGCTAGAGTGTGCTTTTTTGCAGTGATAAAGCACAGAACGGCATGATACCCTTTTTAAAACAGACGAAGCGCTGTATCTATAGAGCACAGTGCTTGCCTGAATTGTCACAATTTCCTTGTTTGATCATGTTTCTTTTGCAATTAGAGAAGCGAGAAGCAGGAGGGAAGCAGATCGAGTCTGCACTCGGACGGTCACAGGCACTGATGGGCTGGGTGCGGTCATGCTGGCCAGAGCGGGGGTGTATTGTTCTCCATGTCCAGATCTGCCCCTAATCTCAACCCCACAATGGCCCACAGATGCCCAGCCATCTCTTTTTCAGTCACACGAGAAGGGTGGCGTGGGAGAGGGCCATCAGTGCTCCTCCCTTACCACCTGTTAAGACTTTGGCTTAACTGTCTCTCTCTCTCTCTCTCTCTCTCTCTCTCTCTCTCTCTCTCTCTGTTTGTCTCTCTCTCTCTCTGTTTGTCTCTCTCTCTCTCTCTCTCTCTCTGTTTGTCTCTCTCTCTCTCTCTCTCTCTCTCTCTCTCTGTTTGTCTCTCTCTCTCTCTCTCTCTGTTTGTCTCTCTCTCTCTCTCTCTCTCTCTCTCGCTCTGTCTCTCTCTCTCTCTCTCTCTGTTTGTCTCTCTCTCTCTCTAGCAGGCACCATGCAATGCTGGCAACTCCACTTCTTCTCTAATTTCATGAGCGGATTTTATCGTCAGGCTACAGAAGGGATGGCCCTTCCTATGTCCCTGTGACCCCACCCTGTCAGCAGTCTCACTGACCCCTACAGTCCTCCAGGCTAAGTGATCTCGTTACTGCCGCTTGGACACACACACACGCGTGCACACACGCGCGCGCGCGCACGCACACGCGCGCACACGCACACACATACACGCACACACACACACACACACGCACACACACACACAGAGAATGTGAAATCCTGTCATTGCCAGCAGTATACCAACAAATAACATTTGAGTTCAGTGTCTTTAAGAGTTCCTCTGATCACACTGTAGTAGTACTATTTCTAGGTGTAGCTTCTCTTTGTACACAGGATGGATGTAAAATGTTTTTGATAACATTAATATTAAAAAAAGGTAAAATTAATAATTAATAGTTAGGTAGCAGTGTCACTTGACTGAAAAAAGTAAAATGTCTGAAAGATAAAAGATGCAACATGCATGACACTCAGGTTTTAGTGGAAGTGTTTTCAAGTACAGGAGTACTTTACACTCCTGCAAATCTGGAGGTGCTTTTGAAGTCTTTTAGAATGACTGGCCTAGTTAAACCATGGCAAGCATTAGCAAGAATGACTCTTGATCCCAAGGAGTCATTACTGTAATACAAAAAACACTTAATCTGAAAGACACTTAATCTGAAAAATTCTTGCGAGAACCAAAGATGCCCAACAGCGACTTCTGTTCCCAACTTCCATGATGATCATTTTTAGGAAATATTGGTTTAATCAGAAATTTTCGCTTCTTTGAAAGTCATGTTATTGTTTTGTTAATTGCAATAGGTGTGAAATGGTCCCAGCATCCCACGAAACAAAATATCTTCCGTTTTTTATTTAAGCACAAATGAGATACAAATATGGAGACACTTTAAAATAGTCATAGTCAGTGTCAGTTTTATTGTCTTTACAAAGCCTTTATACACACACACACACACACACACACACACACACACACACACACACACACACACACACAGACACACACACATAAAACTTTTCACTTAGAATACAAATGATCAAAGTGTTTCCATATAAAGTTCTAGTCTATTTCTTCATGAAAATTACTGCATGTTTTCTTGAGATCGCGTTGTGAAAGACAATAATAAACCACCCATGGCCAGTTCTTTTGATTCAGTTGAAGCTTTGACTTAAAAGACATTCTGCTCCACCACAGAACTTAGTCCAAGACTAGACTGAACTCATGTCCGTGGATGAAGTGCTTAATGCAAATTTAAGTGTATGCATTCCATTTTTGTAGAAAAATCTATATATAGATAACTGTTTAATTATTCAAAGCAGCAACAGTCAGACTGATCAATGAAAACAGTTCTTACTTGTAGCCCTACATAAAAGGAACTCATTCTTTCAACTTGAATCTATTTAAAGTACTATGGAAATTTAAGCCAGTTAAGAGCTTTGTATTGAAACAGGGATGTAGCTTACAAAAAATACGGTTAGTCCCAGTTTTGTTGATCAGTACTACGACTTGGTGAGTGCACTTTCACTGACCTGAAATGACTTTTCAGCCTAAATTAAAGTAATGGAGAAGTATTGCACAGAACTGATTCTTTTAGTTTTTATTGCTGAATAACATTTGGGGTGTGCCAGCGCATTAGAGCTAATAGACTTTGCACTAATGGAATTAAAAAGCTCTGCAATGTATTTTTCTGTCACTAGTGCTTAATGATCGATTTAGACTGTGGAGTTTTAACCCTGTGCTTTTTCCACAACGACCCCTATGCTGCACCCACTGAGTCTGGATGGGAGGCAGTGAGGTTAATAGCTCTGAGGGCTGCCAGCCCTGGAGCCGATCGCACGCCCTGGTGCATGTAAATCACCATTACTTTAGCTTCAGCCAAGGCTGGCAGGCCTGAGACGGGCACGCTTAGTGGTGCGACCACCCTCGTCTAATCCCAAGAATCCTGGTCCAGCTTCTGGACTTGGCAGAGCTGTGTGCTAAAACCCTCTGCTCCACACCTTGGAAAAACTCAAATCACTGAAGTCCTAGAAACTCAGTCAACTGTGAGGAGCTACAGAAACAGCAGAATTTTAGTTGGTTGTCTTGTACGTCAGCTATTCTATAGGCTGAGCTTGGTTGGCTCTCATGACATGTTTCCATGGCTACCCTATACAGCCAGCCTATAGTGTGTGTGAGGAGAAGCATTTGGTCTGCCAAGTTCAGCTTCTGCAATCACTCACACTAAAATACACAATAAAATATCAATAACAAATGATAGCGTTTTTGGATTCTCTTTGACTGATGGTAAAAGAATACCTCTAAAAATCCTTTTGAGTGCTAAAGTAATAGCATGCTAAGGCGAGAGTGCAGCAATAATACTCAAAGCTACACTTTTGCTTGCAACTGGATGGCTTCTTAACCTTGATTTATAGCAACTCTTGAGTCAGATGTTAATGGATAAGTACAATGAAGCTCTTGGCCATGGGCTATTGGGCATTGCAAGTGAAATCCCACAGTGCAAGAAAGTTGTCCACTGTATTTCAGAATAGATCATTCATGATTCAGATTCTCCTTTCACCTGTTCATTTTTGGCATTCCATGTAACAGCTGCCTTCCTGTCCTCACCTGTTCCCATGGAAACCAGCACTGACCCCCAGACAACCTTCTGTCAGAGGGTTGCATGACTGTGGCTCACCCAAAGACACTTAGTATGCACCCTTCTGTGACCTTAAATGGACACTGTGCATTCATTAAAACTGTTTTAAAACTTAAAATCTTTAACACAATCAATAGCAATCAGCGGAGACTGTTATTATACTGTGATGAATCATAAATTCAGCATTTCGGTGACTAAGCTACATCAATAATGCATGCTAAATTAACCAGTTAGAAAGCAATAAAATATAGATCACAAAGTCACTGCCAAGCACAACTGCCTACATCTACTACACTGCAGCTGTTGTGTACTGCTCCATAGCCTTCTGAAGTGCAGCTTATACATCTAAGCACTTTACCGCGGCATCCATGAAATAACACTCAGCTGCCATAAATACCACCTTCCGAAAGAAGCGTGTAAATTCGCAGCCGAGTGGGTTAAGTGTCTCAGTGTGTGCGCTCGCGCGCGCCCCCACACTGGGCCGCTGCCTGCCCCTGCTCTCTGGAGCTCCCCTCATCGGAGCTGCTCAGTGGCCCCATAATGTACAACACGCTGCCTGCTGCTGCCAGATGGAGATGTTTGGCATTTGAGGTCTCCACTGCACCCCTTTCTCTTGTCTTCTGTGCCTCTAGCTCGGCACTTTCTTACCCTCTTCTCCCTTCCTGCTCTCTGAAACCTGCCAAGCACGCTGACCCAGCCGGCTCGTTTCTCTGCATACCTCACTCTCTTCTTTTTCTTCCCCCAACACTTTCTCTCGTCTTTCTCCTCCTCCTCCTCCTGCTTCCCCACCCAATGCCCCCACCCCCCCGCCCTGTTGCCCCGCACCAGCAGTGTGGCAGGCCGGGGCAGCAGCTGAAGAGCCCTCTGCCCCTAGGCTCCTGCCTGCCACCTGCCTCCTGGCACCAGGCCATGCTGGAGCATTGCTCACTGATGCCATGCCAGCGCTGGCATCATGGGCACATGGCACCCCCCTCCCCCAAAGCCCCACCACTAACACCTCCAGAACGACGTCTAGTTGGGCTTCACTTATTTATGCTACGGCCTGCTACGGCCTGATGATGAACAAAAAGCCTCTGGGAGTGTCCTGCTTGAACATCAAACACCATGTAGTAATCCTAAACTCGGCTGACACTGTCGACTGACAAATGCTAAACTGTCTAGTAAAATAGCTTAGGGGTTAGCCCGCTTGGTGTTAAGGTCTTGGGTTTAAGTCCCTCTCTGGGTGGAGTCTCCATGTTCTGTTACATGTTTCTTCCCACATGTCCAAAACCATAGAGGTTAGGCTCAATAGGTACTGTGAATTGTGTACCCAGTGATGGCTACACATGCCCCTTTTCAGTGCTGCAAACACAGCAGCAATGACAATTTTCGTAAATAACTGAAAACTATCTTGGGCATTATAACTTTATTCAAAAATGGGCTGTGCAAGATTGTAGCAACTCTAAATGTGGGAAAGTTGTTTTAGTAGCTCCAAAGTTTAGATAAAATTTCTTCTGTTGCTTTGTGTCATAGGTACTTGGAAGGCTTCCAATTCTCATATTGTATAGTAGTAATATATGAACAGTTATATAAGAATAACTGTGAGTGCTCATGCAGATTAAGCACAAAAAAGATTTGTTTTAGCATTCGGAGAAAATATCAGGTTTCTAAACAAATCTAGTACTGTGATTGTGATTTAAATTGTGATAACGCTTGGTATGTTAGGCTCTAGGGGTGGATTCATGGACCACTTAGTATGAAACATCTACCAAGCAGAATTTCACACTGCTTGTTCCTTGGAAAGATGCTGTTACTACCATCACTGTTTTTTCAGACCACACTATAGTACAAAATGACCGCAACTACTGTCATAATCAAACAATCCTGAAAAGCAATAGAAGAATTTTGGTAACAATCTAGACATTGTTGGTAAATTGTGAATAACATGTAAAACTGCAGCTATTGCAATTTAAAACCTCATGATTTCAATATGCTTTGATATGGGTATCGATACATTTCAAATAATGCCCAGCTCTGACTTTTAGTTCATGCTTTCTGCCAACTGAGAGAAAATTACGTTTACTTACACGAAAGCATGCTTAAGATCACTTGGCTCTAGATGTTTAAAATTTTGGAGTACATATCGCAACACAATTACAGACTATCATTTATAAAGCAGTATTTGGAGGGTGTCTGCTCCTTAGAAAGGATCACACTGATCATGAAAGCCCCTTCTGTAACTTTTAGCATACTTAAACATATGATTTGCAACATGTCACTATGAACTCACAATGAACCCAGAAATGGACTGGGAGACAATATGAGAAGTGTGAACCCAGAGACTGGAGATATAGGTTAATATTTTCTGCAATATCATTAAGCATCGCTCAGATTTATTTAGGGGTTCTAATAGAAAAAGCTGAAGAGTTCTATTACTTACACTTACTCATAATGGAGCTGGCCAATTTATACTTCACTAAACTCTATAAACTCAGAAAGGAGCAAGCATTTATTTGACATTTCTCTCTAATCAGTCATATAAAAATGACCATGAAGGTCGTGTAAACCATGGACCCAAGGTGAAGCTTTTATTTCTGGCTAGTATACACACAGAAAGCAAAAATACAGGGACACTGTAATTTTCTGAACACTTAACTGTCCGGAGACACTATTTTAGTTTGGCAGACCACCCAACTCTTGGAGTAGGAATGGTATGACTCTCTCCTGGGAGCAGTAATGAGTGAAGCATGTTAAACATCATCTGTTACCTTCAGCAGATGGTAAAGCAGTCTGGGTCTGGGTCAGGGATGCAGTATGCCTCTAGCAACATCAAGTAAACAACAACAGAGTCGTCTAAACATACCAGGCTCAAAGCTGTCATCCCCTTTAAGAGCAACTATGAATCTAACCAATTGGAGACACAACTGAGCACTATTTTTTCAATCAAAAAGAAAGACACAAAAATATGATCTGATTGTCCCATAATCGAATGACTATAATTACATTGTGCCATCTGTATTTAATTAGAGCACAATGATTATGGGAAGTCCTTCTGGAAAAGTTTGGAGCTGATCCACAAGAAACACACCAAGGTGGAAGTAATTCTATAAGAAACATCTGTTACCTGGAAGCAGCAAGCATCACATGCCGCATGTCCTATGGATAACTCACACACATACTAGCTGCCATCCACCCATTATTTCACCAAAGCAGATTACTTCCCTCACTAAGCTCACTGCTCCTTCTAGCCCTGGAACATTTTGATAGCCCTCTACAGCCAAACAAATCTTAATTCAATGGGCAAACAGATAGAAAAGAGAGGGGCAGAGCAATATGTGACAAAAGGAAAAAGAACAGGAAAGAGAAAATGAAAAATCTGCCCAGCGAGCTAGCTTACTTGCGACCTCCAGGGAAGCGTTGCGACTGACGGCCTCGCCCAGGTAGTTCCTGGCCACGCACACGTACACGCCCTCGTCGGGCTTGCTGCGGCGGCCGTGCACGATGCGCAGGAAGAAGAGCGAGCCCGTGGGAAGCAGCATGCGGTGCGAGCGCGGGTCCTCCCGGTCCGTCTCCACGCGCTCGCCATCCTTGTACCACTCCACCATGGGCGTCGGCCGACCCTCAGCCTTGCAGTTCAGAGTGGCCGGCTCGCCCTTCGACACAATTAGGTCGGACGGGTGCTCCACGATCCGCGGCGGGGCATCTTCCAGTCTGGGCCGAGATCCTGGGGGAGAAGGGAGCACAGGCAGACTCAGGAATAAGCGTGGCGACGTTGGAAGGATGAGAAATCAGCATGCCTCACTCTGTTGGCAGATAAAAAGCTTTAAGTGATGTTCCTGTCAGCGCTTTACCTTATGCTGTCTCTGCTTGTGTAAACAGAGGAGAAATGCGATTTATCACAATGTGCCAAAACTGATCTATTCAAATGTGAATGTTAAATAATTAGAAAAAGGCCATCCAGAGAAAGCTGGCTGTATATGTAATTAGAGATGCACAGAAACCTTAGAGAAAAAACACCGGACACTTCAAACTAGTCAAACTCTCTGTGAGTCATTTACACAAACCGCAGTTGACAAGGATAAAGAAATACTATTTCAGGCAGTACTTGGCTGAACAAAATGAAGACACATTATGTATGCATTGCTCTCACATATGGCATTTAAATTGGATGGTACAAAATGGCATGCTACACATTTAACAGTTACGAAAGAAAACAAAGAAATATATTTCATTCTTCACAGTGGGCAAAAAATGGAGAAGAGAATATACGGCTGGAAAGAAATATATTTGTATATATATGTTTTGGGGTTTTTTTACTTGTGAAAAGGAGGCAGGTAGAAGGGTGTTGATGCTGGAGGTATGATAATTCTACCATGCTTTGAAATTGATTTTCTTTTCTTCAATTCAAATGCAGGACAATTATGGATGAATAACAACAACACAAGCTGATTATCAACAGGCCAGGGGAATTTCAACTGTTGGTAGTGATTTTAGGATGAATCGAGAAGCAACAGCACACAGTGATTCTCAAAAGAATTATTACATTCGCAATGATTACGATTATCCTGGGGGTTATAATTTGGGTTAAGCATGGTGTGGCAGGAGCTCAAATTGCTGGCAAAAAGAGAAAGTGGTGTTGTCCTATCAGCATCATGATGCTTGCCGCTTACCTCCTGACTGGCACAGGTGTGATGAATGCCTCCTGATATTACTGATAAGGCAATTTCAGATCCACTGGACAAATACCTTTCCCTACCACTAAATCTTTAGATAGAATTTGAACCAAATGTGAATTTATTTTAGCACATAGAGAATATAAAACAAAATACAGTGACACATTCTGACCAATTTCCTAGAGTTGGAATTGCCTAGACTCCCTTTTGGATTCTAGTTGACCAGTGAGAACACATTCAAGTTTTTTCTAACGGCCATTTGCTTCCAGTCAGTTTTGAGAGAAAACAACTGCTAAGGTAGTAACGAATGCAGCAAAAAATAAAACCATTACCCCACCATTTGTTTCTTCCTGGCCCTGAATAACACAGCACAGCGGTCTCATAGCGCTACATTAGAGCACAAGCCCAACCACTGAGTTGTGCACAGGCCAGTTCACCTCTGAATCCCTAAGCCTGTTACCCTTTCTGTCCCTGCAAACAAAAAGCCTTCTGGGCTGCTGGGTGAAGGGAGAGGAGACTACCAGGGCTTGGCTAATAGCTTTTAGCGGACACATATAGCGCAGCGAACAGACTGCGGCTAGCGGGGGGTGGAGGAGCGACTCGGCAGGCAGAGAGTCAGAGAGCAGCTTTATAAATATTACAGGCCAAACACGCAGACCTGCCACTGAGGAAATGGAACCCAAGGCCCTTTAAAGGGGAAAACACTAACACTAGTGAGTGTGTGTGTTTGTGTGTGTGTGTGTGTACACACACACACACACACACACACACACATTACTAAAGTCCAAGACCTTACAGATATCATGAACTGGAAAAACTAAAACAAGGCCTGCAAACAGTGTTTTGAGGATTTGGGGACTTCTAGGACTCGGGGATTAAAAAAAAAGTAAAAAAAAAAAAAAAAAAAAGAAAAAAAAAAAGAAAAGCCTCTGTGGTTTATCACGTTGTCAGAGCGATTCACCCACAGGGAAACAAGTCTTTGTGGAGTCCTTTTCTGCCAGAGGGGACATCACATATAGATTCTCTGACCTAGCCACACAAGAGAAAGAACACACACTTCATTCATCCTGACAAGGCTTTAGACTTGAGAAATAGGCTGGGTGAGAGAACTCAACAGCTCAAGTGTAAAAGCTACTACTTGGGCTAGGCAGCACTGAGGAGTACATTCTGATCTGATCTGCGTGATTCCTTCAGATTCATTTCGAACAAAAAGACTTCAGACCTCAGCCAAGAGATCTATAACTGCATGAAGTTAGGCCTAAAATGTTGGAAAGATGTTAAGCTACACTGGGAACTTCAATACAGCTGCTAAGAATCATCTAGAAGAATATGTTGCTGTGAAACACATCCTCATAACAAGTGGACAACATTCAGACTGAAGTCAGCAGCCCACTGCCCTTGATAGCACACACAGCAAGAAGTAAGTCTCAAGCCACTGGAAGCCCCATCACCACGGCACGGCCGACGTGAGTGACTGAGCATGCCGGAGAAGTGCTGAGCTCTGTGAATACTCTGCATGATCAGTTCAGGAAGGCTGGCAGTATGCTGAGTGTTTGACCTTGCCGTCCTGTGCAGGGAGAAGGTGTGGATGCCAGCAGCTCTAAGAGGGAAGCAGTGGTCCCACCAGACCCTTTCATCTGTCTCGAAGGCCTTTTAGCACTATGAAGATTTATCTCCTCTACTCAGGGAGGGTGGGAGCCGCCGTGGTGTAAAATCTCAGCAGAACACAATTTCCACAAATCACTAGGCTTGCTCTCCATCCAAAGAGTTTTACAACAGTAAGAAGGGCAACAAACAGGATGATATTCTAAACACTGAGGGTCATATATGCCATGCTAGCAGGACACATTAGCTAACACATTTTGGGAACCACTCTGGTTTTGTTAACACTGCAAAACACTGAATTGACAACAATCAATGGAGCAGCTTTATAATTATGCAAATATTCTGAATATTTTGAGTCAGGATACCCTCTCTATAACAACCATTCATGAGGAGGTCAGAGGTCAATCCAATAATTGTCCTCTCTCTTGAAGTATGTGTGAAGGTCTTGAGGTATACACAGAAGGGTCTTAAGACCCCCCCCCGCGCTAATTAAGATACACAGAATTAGAGTATATATGGTTTGATATATCTATGCTATCACTGAATAATATCTGCAAAACATGCTGCTGATTTTTTTACAAAGATCATCCACTGGCTAATAAAAATCCTGCCCTGCTCTCATTTCTAAAACGTGAACATCAGTATCACAGCCCTATTGTAGGCCCAGTGAAAGACAGGGCCCATAACAGAAATGCAAGACCAAGGCCAAAGAATGGCAACAGGAGTAGCTAACTTTCTCTTTTCCCACTGTTCTGCAATTCTTTTGAGCAGGCATTTATCCCCCTTATCCAGAGGGTTGTTTTACAGTCTCCCTCCTCCTGTTTTTCACTGGGTTCTGGGAATTGATTTGCAAATGGGCATTCATTTCCCTCAGTTCAATTAGGAGGTGGGCGTGTCTCCTAGAGCACCCTTTCTTCAACAACCTTTTCTTTGCACTCGGCACAACAAAGGGAACACTTGCATGAAAATACAAACCCAAGGCCGTAAAGCCATGCCCTTTGCCAAGGGGGCTCTGACGCAGGGATGCAGTGAGCCAGGGACATGGCCCAGAGAGAATTACACAGTGCAGAAGAGCGTCTGCTGTCCTCAAGTGATCAACACCTTCTCTACTTGAGTTTGAAAAAGCAGGGATGGATTAAGCAAACTAGCCACCAAGGAATCCCATTGCAATTTAACCAAGCTTCAGGGACTGTGGCTGGGGTAATATTTCTGTTTAACCAGTTGTGAGATGAGAAGAAACAAAATGTCAAAAATGAGCTTGGTTGAGTTCAGAGGTTGTGGCTGTATGCTTTGGTACAGTTCAAAGCTAAGAAATAACAATTGTGTGCTAGAACTTTTAACATGGCTGATACTGAAAAGCCTTGAAAATCCACTTTTTTATATGTGCCACAAGTTTCTCAAAAAACAAAACCCTTTTTTACAGAACATTTTAAAGTAGAACTAAATACTCAAAAACAGCCTGGGATCAAAATTAATTCAGCAAAGGGGATCATTATTGATGAATGTCAAGATTCATTTCAGCACTTCAAAATTTGTCATTGGAATCTCTAGCTAAGTACTAAATATACCACTATATACAATGGATCATTTTTACCTCCTTGAAACAAAGCTGATCATTATGCTAGTCATGGCATTGGTAACCCAGCAACAATATCGCAAAAAAAAAAAAAAAGATAAGATGATAGTTCTTAGCATTAATAGTGCTCAGTGGAATATATTGATCTTAGCACTGAAGCTTAAAGGAAGGTTTGAGGAAAGAGCGCTCAGACTGCATATGTGTGGCGTGACCCACCAGGCTTGCTCTCTCTGCGGGTTATCTTAGAAACCCCCAGCACCACAGGCAGGCGCCTGAGGCTCGGGCCATAAAGCCCGGCCTGGCTGTGGGCTATTCTACTCTTGTGAGAGTAAGAATCTGGTGTGCTTGAAGTGAAATGACTGTGAGCGGCTGTATGAAATCAAAACAGTAGAATGCTGAAGTTTTCCCATTTTTGGAGTTTGTTGATTTTCATCTTATACAGAAGTGTGGTTGTTCTGTAAGTCTTTGTGAAGGGTTTGCAGAGCTCAATGGACTTCTCCAGCCCATCTCCACAAGATGATCATACAATAACACCGCAGTGTTCTTCTGACCTTGTGGAATTCTAGCTCTTGCAGCCAAAGAAAAACACATCTGGAATATATGTTGATGGCATATCACGTATCTCAAGGGGGTGTTGACTTCTCCCGTGGAGATGCAGGAAGAGAAGTGGAGTATGAATGATAAATTGTGCGTGATGGCGATAGTGGATCCTTGAAGCAGCTGTTCTGTGTCACAAGGGCCCCCTGAAACAGTGATCTCCAGTGCTTTGACTATGGTTAAGACGGAAGATTGGACAGGAGTAGCCAGCATACCACAGCTGGCAGAGATAGCATCAGTTTCCTGGTCCTCCCAGTGGTGGCCTACAAACCTGGAATTCCGGAGGATTAGTCTCGACGGAATCCCGCCTCTGCACTTCCTGCCCGACCCAAATGCCTGTAGGTCAGGACCTCACAGATCCAACATGTCTGACTGAGGTTGAGCTCATGGGTGGGAGGGGGTGTGGGTGTCTGGTGTTAAGTCTGTGTGAGCATTTCCATTCCAAAATGTTCCATGCCACGGTGAGAATGCCAGTTTTGAAAAAGGTGGTTTTGTACACATGTGGACTTACAAGTTGTATTTAACCAGGCACAGCATTTGGTTTAAAGCCAATTTCTAATTAACATCTGAAAGGTTCTTTCAGAATGCTGTTTCACCTCATGAGCTCCTATACGGTAGACATTCAGCTTCATGTAAAATACCAATGAACAGAGAAATCAAAGAAAACAAATGCTTTGATATCCTCCACAGTTCTCTCAGAAATTATACTGCTGCTTGTAAAATGCACATGAACCTGAACTGCAGGATTTTTCGTTTCAGATATCCTACTTCAACTGAGTCTCTATACATAAGTCTAATAGTAGACATTAGAGGAAATTGTAAACACACTGCAAGGTTTTAAGTTATGCATATAATTATCACCATCTGCATATTCAATGTGGGCTGTGCTGCACATATTGCTATTAACATCCCCCCCTCATTCCCAGAGGGCTACAGGAGATAACAGATCACATCCAGGATGTGTTTTGTGTTCCTGATGGTGGATGATTGCCACAGGAAATGGTGAAAATGAGGGGTTAGGAAAACCCCCCAAACTACTTCAAACATTAGACCTATACTGTGAGATTACCTTATGGCTCCAAGAGGGAAAAAAAGTTTAAAACAACCTTCTGCACTTTGGACTGTTATATAGCGCATTTAATCTGTCAGAATGTACTTTGCTCTTGAAACTGAATTTAGATTAACAGCTTTAACATTTAAGTCAAGTGATGCTTATAAATGGTGAGGTTTTGTATAAGTGGAATTCAGTTGTAATTTATAAAGGTGAAGTCAGGTTGAAAGATTCCATAACATTAGTATTTTTACCAAGGGAAGCAAGACACAAATCTACTTTTTAGGGAACTACATTATTCTTAAATGACCAATTGTCTGCATGTTACCAACATACAAACACTATAAAACAATCAGTTGTTAGCCTTGTTTCACACCCTAGTCGGCTCACAGCCAATCAAACAACACTGTTAACACTGATCACCACTCAGGACTCCCAAATCACGTGTCTGGTGCAGATCATACTTGTTTGGTTTTCTCTATTTATTACTGCAGGCCTCCATCCATGGTGCTTTGTGTTAACCTTTGCTGGAGGCTGTGTCGTGTTTTTCCAAAACCTCCTCACTTGCTTCCCAGCCTGCATCCTGCCGCTCACTTCTGGGCTTGCTTGGTTATCTGTTTGGTTGTTTGTCCTTTGCAACTGGTTTCATTTGTTTTTTTGCTCGCTCAGTAAGCCAGTGTGTCTTTTGTTTTTTAATAAACTCCTGGCTGTTGCTCCAACTCCACTGCCATGTCATACCTTGAAGTGTAAAGCTTTACCGAATGAAGAATGAAGGAATAATGCCAATTTAAGGAAGACACGTGGCAATCAGAGACAGGGATTTAATCAAAATGAGTGAAAAATAGTCATAAACATTTTCTTTCCTATAGGTGAAGTTCTTGTAAATATAAATGCATTGGGAACAGCTAAGGATTCAATAACTGCAATTCCAATGTAGAGTCACATGATCTGGCTCAAATGCAAAATGTCACAAGTATGATTTTAAATTAAACAAATTATGCTTCAGAGTCTTCCATAATGTTAATGTAAAACATGTTTCCATCCCTATAAAAAGAGCCCCCATCACAGAAGACTGAGTCAGGGTTTGTGCTGTCCCTGATCTAACAGAGAGGAGAGAATCACCTTGTCTTCCACTACAGCCTTTCCAAACAAAAACAGCCAGAGCACCATTCATTACAAGCTCCACATTGCTTTCTGAGATCAATACAATCAACTCCTGACCTGTGATTTCCATCGACACACCCATTAAACAACAATTGTGCAAGTAATAACCTGTGCCAAATAACTTGAAAGTAATTCTAAACTCAGAGCAAAGACAATTGTTTCTATTTTTTTCCCTGAAAGAGGGTGCGTGTTTGATGAGAGTGGCAGGGTGCCTTAGCCGAGTCACAGCATAGGAACGGAGAACAGCGTGAACAGAGAGCAAATGCAGTATGTGGGGTGTGTATGCATGTAAGAGAGTGTGTGCAGACAGAGACTGCATCATTAGTTTCAGGACTCCTAATGAGTGCACACACATGGCCTTGAGGCCTACTGTTTACAGTGTCCTTCAAAAGCACAACACACTGACACATACACACACACACACACACAAAATACACACGCTCAGTCAAGTTTGCTCACCTCACCAAGCAAACATTCAGGAGAAAACAAAGCCTCCAAATCTCTGATGATGCACTAAGTCCTCAAAGGACAGCACACAAACTCACTGTATGCAAACACACAAAACACACTTCTGCTGTTTGTGAACTGAAGACAGTGTTTTACAGCTCAGTGTAAGAGAGTGTGGACTCTGATACTGAGAGGTCATAGGAGCAGGATGGAGAAATCATCACTCAACTAAACTGGGATTTCTCCCATACATTTATTCTCTTGGATTTATCCAAATAACAACATTCTAAGTAGGAGCATGTCCATAAAGAGTGAATCTGTAGGTGTGTATGTGAGCATCTGTGTTGTGTGTCTATGCATGTATAGCTCACTAGGGATCACTAGATATCACTAGATCACTAATATAAACTTTTCACTACTGTCACAGCATCATTGCTTTATACCTCCAAGAAGCTAGGACGAAAAAAAAAATGTATAAGATGGGAAGCGATTTGCATTTATATATATATGATATTATATATAAAGAGCAACTCATCACAAAATATTAGAGATGAACCTGTTCCCATCTATGTTAGAATGCAACAGCAACTAGAAAAAATAGCAAGTGTATCTTTGTATTTACAGGCTTTATCTAATTATAATAGTCACAGCTGGTCCTGCACAGCAATCGTCCACTTAGTAGTTAACTACAGAAGCAGAGATAAAAGCACATGTCACACTATGGTAAAAAGATAGAGAAGAGCTGATGCCACATATAGATGCAAACCATGTCAAATTCCAGATAGATATTAAACATTGACAGCACACCTTTTGTCATGAATAACCATATTTTCAAGTGCTGAAACCAAAACCCACTATAAACCACATGCCTTGTTCTTTGAGCCACTCGACAGCTTCTAAATGCCAGCTAGGGGAGAGATTTGCACTAAGCTGAAAAGCATTAAGCTTACAAAGCTCTAAAATGGCCATTAACTTCGCAACAGTGCCAAGGGGCTGAGATTTCGTCCCCCTTCTCTGCATCTCTCGTTCTCTGCCACTGAATCTCTTTGCCACTCCATCTCTCTCTTTGTCTCTCTCTCTCTCTCTGCCACTCTTTCTGTCTGTCTCTCTCTCTCTCTCTCTCTGCCACTCTTTCTGTCTGTCTGTCTCTCTCTCTCTCTCTCTCTGCCACTCTTTCTGTCTGTCTCTCTCTCTCTCTCTCTCTCTCTCTCTCTCTCTCTGCCACTCTTTCTGTCTGTCTCTCTCTTTGTCTCTCTCTCTCTCTCTGCCACTCTTTCTGCCTGTCTGTCTGTCTCTCTCTCTCTCTCTCTGTTTCTCTCTCTGCCACTCCGTCTTTCTGTTGTTCTCTCTCCTTCTGCCACCCTTCCTTTCTCTCCCTACACCAGTGGACCCATCTGAGGTCTCCCAATATGATGCCATCTTTTGGAGTCACCACAACATCAAGGCAGGAGCTGTGTCCATTAAGCTGCCCTGTGCTAGAGACCAGGGCTGCAGGCCTTGGCAGATTTATGCTGATGCTTTGTGTTTTGGACACATGGAGTCCCTTCACAGATGCGTCAAGCTGAGCACCATCTTTGCAGGGTTCAAGCCAAACATCCTGCCAGGTCTTGAAAGACCGTGCTTCTGGGTTCGCTCATGGGTTCCCTTTTACGGCTGAGATCTTCATTTAAGATGAGAGCTAAATGTGCTTTGTCATAGTGTAGAACTAAAGGTTAATGTCTCATGCGTTTTTTTTGAAGTTGTTTAACAACTCATGAGCATGCAAATACTTCAGGTTTAGGGTCACTGATAATACATAAAATATCTGCCACCCAAGAATGCTTTATCAATAGACTTCTTGAAAAGGGTAGTGTGGTCTGAAGCTTCTATTGTCTCATGGTGCAGATCAGATAGCCAGCTCAAATGCAGACAGAGACATCAACGTGTGCTCAGTAGGAAATGGTCGTTTTTATCTGCTTCAGTACTGACGGGCTCTCAACAATGCATTGTTTACAAAGACAAGACATGATGGACATCTGTGTGAGTGCACGAACGAGGCAACCCCTGTTCTCCTGACACGCACACACAATTTTCATCTCTGACCAGTAACAATGTGACAATAAAAAGTGTGACATCAGTAAATACAGATAAACATGGAGAGGAACTCAATACGCCATGTATTTAGCCACAGATGAGGGGCATATGCTTGCAAGTAGAGACGTGGGACTTTTTAAAGTGTTCCTATCTGCACTGTTCAACAGAATAGCTTAGGCTCAAGAAAGACAAGGTGTATTTTGGACAGAAATGCTTGTCCCCTTTATGAGCTGTCATTAATGAGAGTCATAAAGCTTCTCCGGTTCTCTCTTTAAAAGCATGTTTGGAAACAATCTTGGTGGAACTGACAGCTGTATTTTAAATGGCTTCAAAAGGAATTGTGCTAACACATGTTCTCCCCTAGTTGCAAACACACACAAACCACAAGCAAACACGCATGCATACACACACATACACACACACAAAATCAGCTTGGAGAAGAACAGATCACAGTGACAAAGTTAAGTCCTTTGGGTGTAACTCTAGCCTGTCTTGCTCTCAGAGGCTTTATCAGGTGAGAAAAGGTGAGAGCAGATATCCAGCAGCCACTGCACACATACCAACAGTGGATTAAAACTGCTTCCACAGAACAGATTCTGGACTGACCTCTCACCTGAAGCCTCGAGTGTTTTACCGGTAAACTGAGCAAATCTAGAATAAGCTACTTTGCCATCAGAGCTCAAATGTATGACTGAATTCAACCTGGATCTGTTCAGTGAATATCTGTGACTCAGTATAAAGGACAGAGCTGAGAACAGCCTGTAAGGTCACTGCAAGAACCATAGATTTCATTTATAGCAGTGAGGTATTAGTTTGAAATGTCATTTCCTTGTTGGGTACCTCTAAAGCCTCCTGATTCATTGTGAGATGGTGTGAGCCATTAGGTCAGGGGCAGATCTCAGAGGCAATGTTTACTGCCTCATAAAATCAAGCTACTGTCTAGCAGCAAATTCAGTGATACGGCTGACCTGAAAATAATAAAAGCTCAAACATGTCAGTCAAAAGCATTCTGGTGGGAGCCCATTTAAATGTAAAGAAACGTTCACTAGTTGAAATACTTCAAGGTGTTGCATGTGCGATGAATGTGTGAGCAAACTGGAAAAACAGAGTTTTTTTAAATATATTTTCAAGCAGATTTTTCAGATGATTCTTCTGATTAAAACGGCCTTCTTTTAAGTGGTAGGGTGACGAGTAAAACTATCTTAGATGGACTGTGGTGTAAAACTAGCTGTTTTCTCATTATTTAAAGACATTACTTAAATAAAACAACGACATGTTTTTGTTTTCGTAACACACTGTTTCCGTAACACAGAATGTTGTATTGAAGGGGACTTAAGAGAAAACAAAACAGCGCTAATTTAGAACAAATGGTTTAACGTTGCGTTGTAATGAGGGAAACAACAACAAGATATCAGCATTAAAGCGCTTTCTACAGCTCCGATGACTTGCGTTTTAGCTACGATGATTCACCTTTAATTCTTAAACCAAACTTCCATAATACACATTCTACACAGGCTACAGCATCCTCGGTGCATGTCGACCTCTCTCTTACCATGCGGTCAACAGTGCTCATACACCAAACAGAGCCTTCTTCTTAAAGGACCCTACGGAAAACCCAATAGTAGTTTTTTCCCCCCTCCAACTTACCATGAACCAAGCAGAAAAGCGTACATATTACTGGTAAGGCATGAAAAGTCCGAGAAAACTCCATCACCCTCCGGAGTAAAGTCAAGTTAGTGCTGGGATGTCTATAAGTAGGCGATCAGTGTCCGGAGTGATAAGCATCCAACGACGTTACAATCCAGCTGAACCTGAAAGGGGACTGAGGTACGTTTTGAATAGGATACCACTAAGTTCCCAGTCCCACTGAAGGAGATCCAACGCATAGTCTTCTTCTCTCACAGTTGCAGTTTCACTCTTATTCCAGAACAACTCGCTCAGACATCATTCCCCTCGTCTATCCTTTTGGCTCCGCTACAGCGATGATCCGGAGAGTCTAACGGGTTAGCGAACCGGGTTGCACTAGTGTAGTGTTTAATCACCTCCCGTGATTTTCGCCAGTGCGAAGTTACCTATACATGAATTAAAACAAACATCTAATTTATTTCCGTTTTCTTTCTCTCTAAGTAAAGAGAACGGAAAAGCCTCTCCATCAGTAATTCACGTTGGTGTCTTGCGTGTTTTTTTGCGCGTTCTTTCCCCTCGGACTGAATGAACGGGGCTTACAACTTGCGCCTACGGCAACGGTCTCGTGGTGGCTCGAGCCCACCCCCTAGCCACCTTCAGTAGTTACCGAAATTGGATCGCGTCTTAAAGGAACAGATGCTTCAGCCCCTCACATCGGCCTTTACGACCAAGCTGATGTTTAGTCGCGGTGGTTTACCTACTTTATGCTGTGCTGATATCCCATCATTGTGATTGTGTTCG
This sequence comes from Electrophorus electricus, assembly GCF_041902795.1. Classification (NCBI taxonomy): domain Eukaryota; kingdom Metazoa; phylum Chordata; class Actinopteri; order Gymnotiformes; family Gymnotidae; genus Electrophorus; species Electrophorus electricus. The sequence goes on from NC_137515.1 coordinate 15,327,101, forward strand.
GGCATTTACACCTGTATGCACTGTAGGCGTTTAACTTTATATAGAGCAAGCATAAGATATAAGGTATAATGTGCATCCCGCAGTACGGTAAAAGATCAGTATCGAAAAGTGTGGATTACTTTTGAATAACGCTCAAATCTCAGAAAGAGAACACCGTTTATTTGAATTAAACAGCAGACTCTAACCGAATCAACAATCAGGAGCAATTGCTTTATTTCTGTACAAGCAGTGCTGGTCTCTCATTTGATCAAAAGTGAAAAGTAATATCAGCGGCGCATTAGCGTGGTATGCGCCTCAGACGATGCGAGGTGACAGAAGTCTGTCTGTCGCAGGTAATAATGCCGGGTGATAGCGGCAATGAATCCGAAAACAGGGGTGCGGCGTGTTGTATGTTCACCACATCTCCCTACTACATTCAAGCGTTCTTAAATATCTATCTGAAGGAAGGCATTATATTATTGGCTGCGCATATCATATAATAATGTCGTTTCATTTTTTTTTTTAATTCATGTTAAATTTATATATAGTTATATTTATCTTAAGTTTCATCGCAAAACACAATTTAGTCTATTACATTAGAAAGCCGTTTTCCACCCTGCGGTCTCTGCTGCCAGTATCCTTGCTATTGTCCTCATGTTTCATTCATGTGCCTGTTTAACTTAATTGCCAAAAAAACGGATTAATTGTGTCTTAGTGTGTAATTGAATAAAACATGATGCCGTTTACATCTAAATACATTTCATCTGTCTTATGAGTGATGCAGTGCACTCAGAAAACCATTAAAGATTTGCTGGCCCTGTCATAGAAAAGTGTGTAGTCAATGAATTTAGCGGCGTAATCGTGTTACGCGGAGAATTATGCCACCGTCACATCAGCACGTATGAAGGATGCCATTAGTGCACAGACACCGGACCAAGAGGGCAGCTGTATGTGATACTTTTCGCCAAGGAATTTGGAAGGCTGATACAATACAAAATATGGACTAATTAGAGTTAGTGGTTAATATAAGTTTAGCATTGATATTTGTTAATATAATGCGAACATGTTTTGTAGGCTGTCATTTTACTGTGTTATTAATGGTTACAATTTGTAAAGCACTCAACCTCCGCATTACCTAAACCAGTGACATGATGCTTCAGTACAGATACAATTATGAAAAGCAATGCTTTAGCCTAAAGCCAGTCATGTTGATCCAGTGAAAACTGTGATGAATAACTGAGTACAATGACACAATGTTGGGCATTTTAGAAGCGGTACTGACATTCTAGATTTGTCATGCTCCACGTTTTGTGTCCTATTTCTTCTTCCTGCTCTGTCGCCTGATGGCCAAGACTCGACACTCACCCAAGCCTCATTAGCACCTGTATATAACCTCCAATTACAGTGTCTGAAGCACTGCATGTATTTATCTACATTTCTGAGCAGTACAAAACACGTCCTGTATATTACTTGTATCATTGTTTTGTGTAATTCTGGCTGTTCTCTGTAGTTTTGCCTGTTTGTTGTTGTTGTTGTTGTTGGGGGGGGGGTATTTATTTTTTGTTTGTGGATGTTGTTGTTGTTGCTGCTATGAGTATGCTTACTCTCATGCTTACTCTTTGTGTTTTGGTTTTTTTTTTTGTTTTAAAAGCGTCTCATTGATTCAGCCTAAAAGATGGCTGCCCAAGTCCCTGATTTATTTACAGTAAGTGATTATTTTTAAGCTTACCTTTAACAAAGCAGGATAAAACATCTTTGCATTGCTTTGGCCATTTAAGGTGTCTTCTGAACTGTGAAAATACAAACTACTGTAAAATTTCACAAATAACATTAGTTTTAAGGCTTCAGGTCAGCACTACATCACTGTGAATGGATCAGTAGTGACAATGCACAACAGAAAGATGCTACAGCACCATATTTAATTACTTCACTGAATGTAGTGTGGCCTAACACTGTGCATGAGAAACATGATTTATGACCCTGGTCACTTCCATCATGACAGCCTGACAACTAACAACGGACACTAGCTGGTCTGACATCATGATCCTTTCTCTTTTCAAAAAATAAATGGGCAAAAAGCTGAAGAACAAATCACTAAACAGCTATTTATTTTATTTAGAGAGACACGTAAGAACATTTTGGACAAGGCAGTGTATCTGTATACCCATTACCAGAAATAATAACTTTTAACACTCATTTACATTTGACAAGGCACTGTTACATTATCACATATTATTACTCATAACACACATTATCACATAATATTACACATTCACAAAGACGAGGAAATAATTTTAATCTTCAGTGTATATGTCCCCTGTTCTTTTTGAATAACATACCAATATGATAGCTGTATGTTCTGTCTTGTAGTTTTAATAGAAAATGAAGATGAGATTGCATACTAACACAGTAGATGAATTGCACTACCCAAGGTACAGGCAAAGGATGTGGCATAGAATATCGGGGTGCTAATGCAACAAGACAGAGGAAAGAAGACAGAAGTGAGACTGTATGTGTAAGAGGAAGAAGCACAGATGCAAAGCAGAGCCACTCTGATGATGCACTGCTTTGTGATGCAAAGCAATTTGGTTGATTATAAAAAGAATATCTCCACTGAGTTGAGCGCAGAAACGGCTCTCCAATCAAATCACAGCAAATGACAAAATACTGCAGTGAAAAGCTTGCCATTTTTGATACAGAGCTATTTGAATAAATCATGAATAAATGTTAAAACTGTGTTTCTAATACTAGAAGCAGATGTCATTAGTAGTATGTCATATATTAAAATATCAATCATCACTGACTTTGACTGAGTTTAACACTCTAAGAAAGCACATGGATTATATTATGGATTAATTGATTATAAGGATGCGACTGAAAAATAGCAATATATCTCTTCATTGATTTGCCACTGACTGTGATTGGCTGCTATCATCTCAGGAGACACAGGCTCACATTTGATGTTCAATTTCCTGTTGCTTTCCATTGCATTTGTACTCTTCTTCTCTCAATTTCACACACACACACACACACACACACACACACACACACACACACACACACACACACACACACACACACACATACACACACACTTCCTACCCTCTGCGCTTTGTCTCTGAGCCTAACAACTTGAGGCCCTTTTTAATTGTAGCTCTGTGAAGCGAGAAGCTCCCTCTGTTGACTGCCCCCCTCTGAAAGGACCTGAAATTGATGCATGACAGAGGGCTGTGCCCCATCCCACATGCACCACCCTGCAGCCCTGGAAAGAAATCCAGCATTAACCTCTTACATGTTGGAAGTTCTCACTAGTCAAGGCACCAACTGGTCTAAGCAGCTAATTATCTAATCCAGCCACCTTTGCGTTCTGGCACGCAGACACACACGTCAGGTCTCTCCCATCACACGAGCCCTTCAAAAACGGCCACTAATTGGACGGCTGTGAGGCGCAGAGCTTTTGTGAAGGTGTAACCCGAGGCCTATTAGTGATAGTCCAGAACGACCGCGCCGTGTTTGCTTTTCAACCCATTGCCAAAAGTTTTAGCTCGCTGTCTTGGAAGAAGACCTAGGCGTGTTATCTCATAATTTAGACCTGAAATTGTGCTGGAAGAACACTGGGCAAAACGCGAGTCTGCATGCTCCCCTTTCCCTTCAGCTTGTGCTGTTGTGAAATTGGAGTTCCCCCCCCTTCCTCCCTCCATCATTTTGTTTCCCTGGAGATGAAATGACTCTTCCAATTCCCACAGTCTGCCACAGGATCCAGGAGAGAGATGACAGCAATTATGGCCCTAGCCGGTCAGCGGCGCCAGGGAAATCTGCTCTGACACACGTGCTTTAGCTTCAAGCTCTTGTCTAGTCCAAGGAAGCTTGGTTTAACCCTGGATATCTCACTGAGCTGGACAGACCTTCTCTCCATCTCTCTCTATTTCTTTCTGACTATACAGTCTCATTTAACAACAAATAAGCTGGTTAGTTGCTAATGTATATATTCCGAAGAGAAAATGCAATTTCTTCATGTTTTCTTAAAGCTCAGCATCACAGAGAAAACCCACACTGACAGGCAATTCAGCTCTAAATGTGCTACAGATCTGCTCTTGAATATGCAGAACTGAAAACACTAGCAGCACTGCATGCTGAATAAAATGCAAATTACTGAAATTCATTCCAGGCTCATTGGCTATTGGAAGTGTGTGAGGCAAGAGAAGGAATCAATGTTATCAAGCCTTTAGCTCTGTGCACTGAAGGCAGGAGTCATTTTGGATCTAAGGTTGGGAATTAAAACTTGGCAGCTCCCTGATTAAATGTCAATGATATTCAAAGTTATAAAATCAACCTTTAGTCACAGTGCTTCTGTGTGTCAAAGGCTGAGGGCAGCAACCTCACCTGGTCTCAAATGCAGGTATTCCAAGCAATAAATATGTGCTTGTACCACCAGACCAAAGAGGACACATTTATCATCCTGAATGATGGTCTCCATCACCTTACCATCTCCTTCAGGGGGGTGCTGTTACTCCAAGGCTAAATAATATTCCTAGTGAGGACTAACAGCATTCTTGGCAGTGCGGAGGGAATTCCCCAGTGTGTGTTCCTCTGCCAGGTGGCATGGCACACATGGACTGCCTTGGAGAGTTTGAGAACTTCATGTTTCACCTCTATCAGTGCTGTAAGCCGAAGGACTGGAACAGTATAGGTGTGGGGGGTGCTCAAGATGAAGGCAGAGTGGGAAAACTCCTTCAGAGGTGGTGTGGGTAGGAATTTTCTTTTCCTAAAGCGTGTTTACAACTCAGAGAGCTCAGCCACGGGGACCCAGAACAGCAGTGCACCAAGCAAAAACCACTAGAATAAACCAGCTTTGACAGACCAGATAAACAACAGTAGACAGGGAGAGAGAAAGGAAGAGAGAGAGAGAGAGAGAGAGAGAGAGAGAGAGAGAGAGAGAGAGAGAGAGAGAGACAGCATTTAAACGGTGAAGGTGTTTTGCACTAACACAACTATAGGACCTGGTATTGTTCTCATGGCAGTGAAGTAAGAGCCAAGTTTTATGCATTAAACTTGTGGGTTGTGTAACTGCTGCGTGAGGTTTGTGCAAGCAGCACTGGAGCATGGAAACTAGCGACAGTCCACTGAGATGCAGCAGTCTCTAGACGTTGGCAGAACTGGGAGCGTGACGTACCTCCACTCAGATGTGCCTTGTTATTCCCATTCATCACCCTGCATGCTGTTTGTGTCCCTTAAACTGTTATTTTCACCCTGTGTGTGAGTGAGGGACGTTCGTCCTGTGAACTCAGGAGGCTGGAACACGTGAGGAGTGGGAAGGCTAACTGTGAATAAATCTGTGGTGCAGTCATTAGAGGGTGATCTCAGCTGTTATAGTGACAGTGAGTGTCAGTGGAATATCCCTTTTCACGCAATTCTTGTACA
>NC_137515.1:15350000-15355000 GCF_041902795.1 Electrophorus electricus
CTGAGCAATAAAAAAAATAAGCAAGCTGTACCACTGCAGGGCACCATGGCGTTAATACTGGAGAATACTGGCTTCTGCATGTATTGTTACATTGTAATGATATTAGACTGCTAGTCATTAGTCAAATTTATGAACTCATTACTAGACACGAAAGAGACCATGAAGTGGTCTGCCCCATCTTCACCCTGCATTCACTACTTCCCATAATATCTAACGTATACACAGAAACATCTGTGTAAAACTCTTAAGACACCTAAGAAATAAGAAGCCATTTATCTGCTATTTATCTGTGAAAAAATTGTATATTTCAGGACGTATATTTGCTGGCCATAAAAATCTGAGAGGCTTGAAAATATATACAAGAAACAGAATTTGACTGGACTCCTTTGTCTTTAAAATAAATGTTTGACTGTTAAATATAACAACGATATTACATTTACATTTACATTTACATTTACAGCATTTTGCAGATGCTCTTATCCAGAGCGACTCACAAAAGTGCTTTGTCATTTAGTCATAGAATACATCCTAGTACAGTACAGTAGGTTAGAGTCCAACATACCAATGAACTAGAATACTGCAGAAATACAGGGATCAATGCTATACCTAAAAGGACAAAATACATGAGGTCTATCTTAAACAATGATAAGTACAATAAACAACAAGTGGTAGAGTTTGTTAAACAATGCCAGTGTAATATTAATAACAGTATTCCTCATCATCTTCATTAACAACCTGCATTATCAGAATGCTTTGCAACTTGTGTCACAAGAAATGCTCAAATGAAATGAATGTTTTCGAAAATCACAAGTGATGAAGTCACATCTAGTGATAAATAAAAGCATTACAAACCTGGTAGATTTTGTTTTATGTTCTTTTTCCCAAATGTTTCTGGATCCTGTGAATTATAATTAAGTAGTCAAAATATGATTATTGCTACCTGCAACCTGCACATTAAAATGATGTCTTAAAGTATATTGAGCTATAGTGGTAACATCTCCCAGTGGTTTGTCAACCTATTTCAGGAATGACCAGAGAACTAAAAGGGTTGAAACCACTTTCAGTCATGTTTTGCAGTCTCATTTGAATTCAGTTCAGCTTGTAGAGCTCATCAGAGCAAGCTTTCAGGAAAAGGCAAATGTCTTTTGTGTAAGTGATGAAGAATGTTAGCTAGCTAACTGATTAGCTCAAGTGGGCATAAGATTGCAACAACACAACTTCAGTCATCTATAGTCCTCTCAAGTCATGTTTTCATTCATGCTGTCATCTGTCGCATATAACTTACTCTGGGTCTAAACAATTTTTGTTAATGAGACAAATGAATGGAGTTTTCATATATTGCCTCTGTCATGCCCGGTGGTTGGCAAAAAATGTTCCAATTCTGATACGTTTGTCATTATGTACATTTTTTTCCATATTATTTTGGCATCCTTTGAATTATGATGTCAATAAAGTGTCAAAAATGTAAGTTTTGTAATGTAAATATTCTAATCTGACACCATAGCTCCCTTAATTTTTTCACTTGAACATTTAATTAGGCTTCAATTTTGTCAAACCATCTTTTATTTAGCTTGCGTTTGTCTGTTATCCAATGCTAGTTAGCTAGACCTATTTTGTAGGTAGCATAGGCCAGGATTAAGTTAGCTAGACCTCTTTTGTAGGTAACATAGGCCAGGATTAAGTTAGCTAGCCAGTTTAACTCATTGGATACTCACTGAGAGATTGAATACCTTCCCCTTCTGTTCAAAGCTTCCTCTGATAAACTCTACAAGCAGACCTGCACTCAAACAGCGCTGCTCAGTGTGACCAGACTGAACATTATTTTTACCCCTTTGAATAGATTGCTACTGTAGTCATCCTTGAAAAAGGCTGACAAGCCAAGAGTGATATGGTATAGGACCTGTCCTAACTTACCCATGTCTATAATGTGGAGTAGCTTCAGCCTTTATGTAACAATATTTGTATTTAGTCCAATTAATAATCACAATTCAGAGTAACATCTGGGAGAAGTCCAAACTTATTGGATTGCAAAAGGTATTTATCACAGGGTGCAATAGGGCCAATTCTTGAAAAAGTCATTAATTTTGTCCATAATAAAAAAAGACTTTAACAAGTGTGCTCAGTCAATGTGCTGTCTGTCAGTCAGTAGGCCACAAGCTTGTCTGGCAAAAATGTAAACAATCAAACATCACTGCAAATTAACATTGATACTGATATAAAGAGTATTTCCCAGAAAGCTAGCAGTGTCTTGTACAATAATACAGATTTGGTATTCAAACCTCAGTTTTTGAATGACATATTACAATCTGAATTAAGACCTAAATGGAACACTTACAGATTTGGAAGAACAAAGCTCCTCAACATAACTGAAGCTATGTGGTATGACTTAAGGAACAAAATCCGAACTCAAGCTTGTAAGAATTTACCACAGGATCAAGCAAATTACCACTTTACCTGATAAAATGGATTACATTTTCTTGCTTGGGAGCTTAAGACATTTGCACAATTGTGTGTGTGTGTGTGTGTGTGTGTGTGTGTGTGTAATGCTGTTTACAGGCTTTCTACTGTTCGGTGAACTATTGCAAGAATCATCCATTTTCATTACTCATATACTCTCTTCAAACCAATTGTAGCCACCTTTCCATGGCCTCTGGGCCCACCCATCCTACCCGGTTCTGCACTGACTGCCCCATCACCCTTTATCATATATTATTTCAAAGAGACTGACTGGACTTAAACTCTGTCCGTTGGAGAAGACAATTGGCCTTTGATTCGCAGAACCAAATGGTATCAAACAAACAATAGCATCACAAAAAAAAACCAAAAACAATTTAGTGAGCCTCACAGGAAGCAGGAAGTTTTAGAGGGAGGAAGAGGAAGTGGTAAATTTAGGCTAACAGCAGACACTGGGGTCCTACAGGAAAGGGTCAAAGAAGGGAGGTCAAGTTCCAGAGTATCACACTGATGTCATTAATGGTCACTGTACATACTTACCTTTTTATTTGTAGTTTCTTTTAAAGTTTTCAAGTTTTACTTTTTCATTTTCTGATTGAGGAATACATTCTGACCTACATTTAAAACTGGGCTTTCCTATGATTCAATTCCATTCAATTAATTTCAATTCAATTAAATTCATTTTTTTTTGTCATTCGCAATGTGCAAGCACATGTGTAAACAAAAAGAGGGTATGGCATTGCCAAAACACAGGCAGTATAAAAATGAAATGAAATTAAAGAAATATAGAAATATAAAGAATATATCAAATAAAATAGTCATAGCATTTGATAATAGCGTTTACATTGAAATGTTATGACTTTGTGCAGACTGTGCAAACTTCAAATGGTTTGTGAGCTGTGCAAATGACAAATGCATTGTAAACATCAATATTTGGATGTGCAAGAAGAGTTATGCATTTTACATGGATAAGATTCAGCTGTCCAAATGAAAGGTGATTGTAAGCGTTGAATGTTTAAGCAGCATTTCGCATTATAATGAGGTAGTGCATATGTCAAAGGGGGGGGGTTGTTCAGGTATTGTTAATAGCTTGTCGTCGGGACAGTTTGTGTAGCCAGGTTTAGATGTATAACAGTTTGGGGGAATAAATCTGTTGTTCAGATTTATTTATTAATAGTTATGCTCCAAAATGTAACCAATATTTAACCTTACAAGTGGATGACACTAAAGAGCATTATTTAGATATCTGAGCCAGGGTCACTACTGGCTGAGCTGCTTTGATGTTTTGAACTTCATGGACCTTACACAACACTACACTGAAATATACATATCAAACTACATTCTCTTCTCTACTCTTCTCTTCTCTCTCTCTCTGAAGTCTGTCTGAAAGCTCTGCGCTAGCGGGTGTTTCTCCAAAACAGTTTCCCTGAAGAACCGACCCAGCCTGGGTCATGCTTACTTTGATTTTCTACTTATTTTGTTTTTGAGTTTATACTGCAGGCAGTAAAGTGCTGGACCTGGTGGGGTTTTGTGGTCTGACTGAGTCAGTCTCTCACTTGTTCTCCTTGTATCTCACTTCAACAATGTTTTACTGGTATGAGTGTTACAACCTACGTTACAAATAAAGAAATAAATGAGAAAACAAGAGATATAAAACTAGAAACAGAAAAATAGTGCAACAGAAAAACCATTATGGACAAAATTCTCTACAAAGAATGAGAGAGCGCATTTTGTTCCCTCTAGCTCTCTTAGCATTGCTTCCTTTTTCAAACTGCTTGTGCTTAACGTGAGACTTATACCACATCTGTTAAACAGTCTGTGATGGTCAGTACAACCAGCCATAGTGACCCTTGTGCTGTAATTCCCCTTCAGCCTGCACAATCACGAAAGCAGCTTTTAATTAAACAGGAAAATACAGACATTCAATCAGCATGTATGCCAGCAGTATAGCCTTAAGCTAAATTGAAATTGCACTGTTAGATTTTGGTGATTTCATAAATATTTCAGAATAGAGTTAGCTAGTGTGTGAAGGGAAGTTGTGTTTGTATGTGAGTGTGTGAGAGAGAGAGAGAGAGAGAGAGAGGGCAAAGCTTTCTCCTGTTGCTGTTTTTTGGCCCTTGGGAGAAGGAGGGAAATCAGGATGGAGATTAGGCCTATATTGGCCCTAGGGCAAAACCCTCACGTTGCCTGGCTGAATTATGCCACCTTAACATTTCATTTTACTAGGTGTCCTCCCTCTCTCTAACTGTCTCTCTCCCATAATGCATTCTGCAGGCCCTTACATTACAAAAAAAGAGAAAGAGAGAGAGAGAAGAAGTAAGCAGGTGAGAATGAAGCAGTAAGCAATCACCATGGAGATTACTTCTCAATCTCCACTACCCACCTCTGCTCTTCATGGCATCTCGACGCTTTAACTGCTTCTTAGTTTCCCTCACCACGAGTCCTCAAGCCGCCTTTACAACAGCCGCCCCCCCCCCCCCCCCCCCCCACAAACTCAGAATTCAATTCACGCAACTGCAGAAACTACCGTAATGGGTTCTTTGCAA
>NC_137515.1:15360000-15367500 GCF_041902795.1 Electrophorus electricus
AATTGTAAAGGGTAACTATAACGTGTAATGATACATAACAGAATAATCTATTGCTTATTGATTAAACAACTAAATAGATCCCTGTATTAAAAGAGAAGATTCACATGGATTATTATTCATTGATGTGGTTGTACTGCCCTCTTGTGGTACGAATCTGAAAATGCTCTGTCATCTTAGGGAAGATGTTCGTTTTATATTCTCTGTAGTTATAATAGAATAGACTAGAGCAGAGTAGAGTAGAATAGAATAGCATAGAATGCCGTATTCAACGTGGGGGAAATTAGGAAACGTTATGTGTAACATGCAATAATTTAGCATCATCTAGTGGTGAATTAGAAGAACGACAAACGCCATGTTCGTTCAGGCGTCCAAATTAAGTGGCGAATCATCGCCATCTGGTGACTAACCACCGAGGTTGCGTCTGAATTAATTCTCTAGGGAATTGAAATGAAACCCCTTTATATATCTTAAGATTTGTTTGTGTAAAATGGCACTGGAAGATTGAATTTCTTTATGACACTTTCCATTTTGGATATTATTCCTTCCCACATCCATATTCTCATTATTTTTCTTAACATTATTAGGTAATTACTTTGTGTCAGTAAAGAACCAGAACATTTTATTTTACATAAAACCAAAAATAATAATATGTAAAAGTAAAAATAATAACTAAAAGTGACCACATCATCGAAAAAAAAACCCCGTAATAAAATGTCGTATTTATTTCATTATGGCTCACATATCAACTTTCACCAGTAAGCCTGATCTACAGATATTACAGCTTTCCTGAACAGGCACCTTGCCAGCCAGCAATTGCTACTTGACCACAAGACGGAGCTCTAATACTACAATCTGCTCCATCACTTAGTAAACATGCAACAAGCAATCAAGCCCCATGGTGCTTCAGAAATCTTTATTTGTGCAGCGGTGAGACGATGTCAGTGACCCTGTCAACAGGACTGCCTCACTGAAATGTTTCTGTGATTTCTCTGCAGATTGGTATCGACTCTTTATTATCAACATCGTTCAAGAGCGTCGCTCTGCGACGTTATCATCGGGGAATACGCAGCGTCTGCCGTCTCAGCGGGCCGTTTGGAGGTTACTGCTACACATCCCCCATCCATCTGAGCGGCGAGCAGGTCTAAATGTCAGCCAGCCAGCACCCGCTTTCACGCATTCATATCTGCGGTGAACTCCGCCCTGGCATTTCCTTTCATGTGTGGCTCAGTGCCGGGTGTCTCCAAAACGCAAAGTGTTTGGGTCGGAGTGGTGAGAGACTCTCTCTCTCTCTCTCTCTCTCTCTCTCTCTCTCTCTCTCTCTCTCTCTCTCTGTTTCTCTCTCTCTCTCTCTCTCTCTCTCTCTCTCTCTCTCTCTCTCTCTCTCTCTGTTTGTCTCTCTCTCTCTCGCTATCTCTCTCTCTCTCTCTCTCTCTCTGTTTGTCTCTCTCTCTCTCTCGCTATCTCTCTCTCTCTCTCTCTCTCTCTGTTTGTCTCTCTCTCTCTCTCTCTCTCTCTCTCTCTCTCTCTCTCTCTCTCTCTCTCTCTCTAATCCAGTTATTTTAACAGGTATATAAGGTGTAGCATCACTAAACCATAAACAAATGCAACAGCAGTGCTATGACAAGGTAATAAATCATAAGTTTATTTAATAAATAACCATCTTTCATAAATAAAGACTGATATGAGGTTTATTCTGCAGGGCGTCAATACGTGCAGGTCATTTAAATACCATATGCACAGTGGTGGGACAAGCTCTGCCATTTGCGCATGCTCTGAATTCAGCAGGTTTGATGCCAGTTCAAAATTTGCATAGGTCTGGCTTTAGGAATGGGGTAATTGACACAAGTTTTTTAAAGGGGGAAAAAAAGGATGTATTAAATTATTTAAATGTTAATTACCCTATTAACCTTATCCTCTAACATATGTAGTCACCCTATACTATATGCAATTACATAAATTATAATGTATACAATAAGACCGTAATGTGACATGGCAATTAATCAACGGTATGAACATGACAGTGAGCATGAAGGAGAAGCAACGCCGTGAGTTTTTGTTCAATATCATTTACACACGCAGTTCTACTACTCTGCGACATCATAATAGATAATGATTGAATGTTTTGTGGTAGGGGGTTAGGAGATGCCTCTACGAGAAGATCCCCTGCTTAGCACAGATTTGTGTTTTCCCATTTTCATTAAACTCATTCAAGCGATCAGGTGTCACCGCAGGAAAAGCACAAAACAAGGTGGTCCCCCGAGGAGGGCCATGCCCTACGCATCTACTCCCTCTGGTGGACAAAAACAGAACAGCAATCACTATAAAGTAATGACAGTACACGAGATCCGCTTTGCACAAACACACAAACGCCGCATTGTCATCTGTTCGATAAATAGGAATCGGTCATCCAAGATAATTCTCAGAACATTTTACGATTTACCATAAATGACTTAATTAGAAAATGTATTATAATTATGAATTGACTATCACAAGTTGCACAGATATTTACCAGAAGAACGAGCCTTGATTTTTAAGGAAAACACAGGAAAATTAACATACCATGCTTCAGAATTGGAGGAAGAAATAAGTACTTTGTCAACTCTATATACATTTCTCAGGAGTTAAGAATTCTGCCCACACTGAATTGATTGTGCACTTAGCAGTTTGAATGTGACTGTATGGAATCCACAAAGGCGTTGTACTGAGTGCCCCGTTACCATCATTACCATCTCAACCTTCACCACCTCCACCACTACACACTTTCTCTTTATGAGAAGGTCATCTGATTTGACTCATGAAGCAGATGGGAGAGAGAGAGAGAGAGAGAGAGAGAGAGAGAGAGAGAGAGAGAGAGAGAGAGAGAGAGAGAGAGAGAGAAATCAAGATTACTGGTGCATGTAGCAGCAATAGTGCCCCTAATGTGACAAAATCAATATTTGGCTGATGATCATATTTGGGCTAAATGTTGTCCTTCAGCCTTTAAAGCTTAATCGGTGCTTAAATAATCAGGACTTTAAGTTCATTTTCACAGCTAAATTATTAGGTGAAGAATTTTATTGTGCACAGCAGAATTGCCATTACATCAACCTTAAATAGTGCAATTATGTTTGACTCATATTTACAAAGAATAAATAAAACAGGAATAAGAAGAATTACAAAATGTCAGTGTTATAAGAGTACACAAGCAATATAAGTACAAAATATAAGCAATATATAAAGAGCAACCTGCATTAAATGTGTAGTGTAACAGATGTGGAGTGGTAGTGTATTGGGTTGATGAATGGGGTGTGGTTGGTGTAGAAATACTGCACATTATCAGTAGCTTGAAAGGCAATGTAACTAAATATTTCAGGTACTCCAATGATAGTAGCACATCAGTCTTTCCAGACTGAGATCTCTCAGTTAACACAATACATGTTAATTTAATTGCATCTGTTCTATCTTTGATTGGCTAATCAGCTTGACTGACTACAGATATTTTTAGTGCCTAGTCTTACTGTAAGTACTTCACCACACACCACCCTAGAGCTACTGTGAGTACTCCACCACACACCACCTTCAAACTACTGTAAGTACTTTACCACACACCACCCTAGAGCTACTGTGAGTACTCCACCACACACCACCTTAAAACTACTGTAACTACTCAACCACACACCACCCTAGAGCTACTCTGAGTACTCCACCACACACCACCTTAAAACTACTGTAAGTACTTTACCACACACCACCCTAGAGCTACTGTGAGTACTCCACCACACACCACCTTACAACTACTGTAAGTACTTTACCACACACCACTCTAGAGCTACTGTGAGTACTCCACCACACACCACCTTAAAACTACTGTAAGTACTTTACCACACACCATCCTAGAGCTACTGTATGTACTCCACCACACACCACCCTTGAGCTACCAAAGGTACTCCTCCACACATCACCCTAGAGCTACTGTAAGTACTCCACCACACACCACCTATAATGTCATGGCAGTCACATTTCACACATCATCAAATCACTGTAGCGATCTTTACAGCTCAACATCTGTAAAGGATGCAATAAAAGATATCAAACTTTTACTTCTTAAAATATTTAAAATCTTGAGAAATAAGCTCAACATTGTAAAGAAGGGTTTCTGTTTTAAAAACGCTGTTACATAAAAAAAAAATACTTCTGGTTCCTCAACTTTAATCATTAACCTCTTTGAGAGTACTCACATGCTGTGTGGAATAATGCATTAAATGAACCATGACTAAGAATTAGGTAGGAGACCTGCTGCCTTGAATTCATTAAGAATCCTCACACACATGCACGCGCACACACACACACACACACACACACACACACACACACACACACACACACACACGCACGCACGCATGCACACGCACGCACAAAGTTCATGAGTTCACTTATTACACTTTATGAATGCAATAATGAAAAGCTCTGAGCCTTTGCAAGCCATTGTGTGAGTGCAAAAGAGTTTGATAACAGCACAGTGGGGAGGGGCACAGAACACCTGAAGAACCCATCCACTAGAATGCCAGCAAATCCTTCTGAGTAGTGCCAAGGGCGGTTGGGAAAAGGCTTTTAGGACCACTGGACTCCATTAAGAGATCTGGACTAGTGGTCTCTGCTGCTGTCTCAACATAGGCCACCAAGCTTCCTTCCTGTACTAACTAGGGGATGCTTATATGTACAGCAGAGCTGAAAAGAATCCGGGTTCACGGGAACAGATGGACTTTCTATTTCACACATGTATACACACTTCTGTACACCAGACATTGAAATACCACTTCAATCTTGGGGGAGCACTATTCCTCTACTTTACATTTCCCCAGGGCCTGTATAAATTCTGCTTGTCCCATGTCAAAACACAGGCTTAGATAACCTTCAGAATTTTAACAATTCAACACTTTGACTTAGTAGTAGTATCCTGCAGCAGTACTAGCAGTACATTGAGAAATCTAAAGACATTCTAATTCTGAGTCAAAGGTAGAACACTTTATTTTAATGCAAAATGGATATTGACACTTAAGGTAAATAATGTACAAACGTATTCTAGTACTATCATTACCTCATGCACTGCGCCAGGTGTCAGATCTTGGAACAGAAAACAGAAATATAAGAAGTATAGAGTCATTTTTGAAAAAAATTAAATAAGACTGAAATTGTCTGAGAGTAAAAGTGAAATAGGCTAATAATACTCCAAGAATCTGGCTTTTTAGGGTTCATGAAGAGGGACAGAGACAGCGAGATGGAGGGGGAGAGACAGAGAGAAAGAAAGATCGAAAGACAAAGGGAGGCATCTAGTAGTTGTTGCCACAATTCTGTTCATAGCAATATGACTGTCTCTTTTCAAAATATTTCAAAAATGTCTACAGTCTCCTCCACTGTTCCACGTGAACTTCAGCAGACGAGCCATCCCCACTGTTAGGCCAGAGTCTGCTGGAACAGTTTCCCTTTTCCGTTTAGTACGCCATCCTTCCATCTTTCTCCCTCTCCTCCACCACCTGTGAAATGACCGCGGGAGATTCACCCGCACGCGCCGATCCTCAAGGATGCTCCGCTGTGCCGCCGCTGCCATGGCAACGTGTGCCCCCTGTGTACCGCCCAGCCTGGGTCGCACTCAGCTGCCAAAATCGAGCTAATAAATAGCTTTATGCTAATGCACCGGGCAGGCGGTAGGCGGCTGTGCCAATCCTGACGCGCTTATTAAATTTCCATCACATGTGGAGACAGAGAGGCCACGCCATGGGCTCCTGCACTGTTCTATCTATCTATCTATCTATCTATCTATCTATCTATCTATCTATCTATCTATCTATCTATCTATCTATCTATCCTGTTAGCTCCTCCCAGCTGCCCTCGCATGCACAAGCTCAGGTCAGCAGAGATGCGCATAATCACATCTGTTAGACTTCAGTGTTCAACAGGTCCTCTGCAGCAATGCAGATGCTGCACGATAAATCATTTCTTCACATCGCCCAGGAGGCATGCCAGCCACCCACCCCGGTCCAGCGGGATGTATCCTCGGGGGTGCGGCCTGTCTCACTGACCTCTTACGCAACCTAATGATCCTCTCTCGCTGAGGGGCTTCATTAAAAGCATACATCTGTTCAACAGCGAAGCAGAAATCTCAGAAGGAGAAGTTAACATTCAGACGGGTGGCTGATGCTCCTCTTCTTTCTGAGGTGTACAGTCAAGGCACAATGGCTGAACTATACGTGTGAATAAGTACCGCAGTTACCATTTCAGTCCACCATGGCTCCTTCATGCACACTCGGTTCCATTCTCTCTTAAAGCACCTACAGTGGAAGCAGCCGTATTGGGCTGTTCTCTTGTCTTCTTGGCCAAATGTAAATGCTCCTCTGACACTTTCAGTAGCCATTTCATTGACAAATGTGAAACGTCACTTATCTAATGCAAGTACACCTAATCAGGATCACTGGAACCTTTCCTGGATTATATGTCAGTCAGTGTTAGGCAAGCTCTGCTTCTACTAGTTTCATAAAGAGGCCTACTGTGTCAGTCAGGCTTGTTACGTGAATTTCTTAGCTCATTAACCCTAAATTAGGGTTAATTAACCCTAACTTAAGGTTAATATCAATGGAACAGGCTAGCACTTTGCTGTTAACTGTTGTAAGACCTAAAGAGATTATCTTAATACTGTTCTATGCATTATGTACTATATAGTTTTTAAGAGGTTGGGATAATAATGTTATGTTTTGTTGATTAAGTGTTTTTATTTTATGAATATGGAATTTTTGGTCTAAGAGTTCTGCTAAATTGATTGAGAGAAAGTGTAATTGCATCCTATTATTTTTGTGGACTATGCATTTAAGCAGTTAAATTAGCAGCATGTAAATTAGCAATTAAAGTAGCAACGATTCACGATACCATCAGTCAAGATAATCTTAGTTTGTCATGAGTGGCTTCAGGACGCAAAGGTGTTTCAGGGTATCTAGTGTGTATAAAGGTTGACAGGTCAGCGGCATAGGTTGTATTTTTGTTGACCCAGACCTCTTTTCCTGATGATATTTTCTGTTGAGCTGAACAACCAGGTTTGGGCTGAGCTCTGGAACACCTGGGGTGATCAGTCCCACTCTGGCCCTGGGCTACTCCTACAAACTGTTACGATGCATGATCTGTCGGCCGCCCTGCGTTCATGACCAGTCCATTTCACCAAAGGACAGGTATGTACTGGTACAGGTTTGGCACTGATGTTGAGAGTGGCTGGACAGTGGGATTGGCTGCTGAAGGAAGGTCAGGGGTCAGGGGTTTGTCCACATGTCATTGTTGGGTTTAGAGTGGTCCATCACTCTAATATATTCCACCAATAGCAGTGTAATGGTCAACAACTGACCACTGATGGGAGCTAACATCATCTGTGAATGCCAACCGATATTCTATGGACTCTAACTATACACCTACACTCTGTTCCTATAAGGGTCAGGTTTTTCTCTTCTATATTTGTACAGTGTACAAACCATTACAATT
>NC_137515.1:15370000-15387500 GCF_041902795.1 Electrophorus electricus
CTACTACTACAACTACTACTACTACTACTACTACTACACTACCACTACTACAACTACTACTACTACTACTACCACTAGTAATACTACTACTACTACTACACTACCACTAGTAATACTACTACTACTACTACTACTAATAATAATAATAATAATAATAATAATAATAATAATAATAATAATAGCATTGGTGTGGCCAAGAGGAGCTCCTCCAAGTGACAGAAGAAGTGTCTAATGCCATAAGACAATGATGACAGCAGTAAAAGGCACATGAGCCAGGAACACTGGAAAACCTATGGCTCTTCTCAATCATAGTGTTCTCTAGGTCTGGTTTATTATTTATTACTACTAAAGTGGTTGTCTATATATTATCTGCCCCAGACGTTGATCTGTGGTAAATCTTGTTGTGAATGAGCTTGGAGCTGTCACATCATTTTTGTGGCATGAGATGCAGAGAGGGTTAGTTTCAAATGGATTCCATCACAAATAACTGATTTCAGCAAAATTGTTGAATTACTGGCAAGAATTCTCAGTAATGTTTATACTAAATTAAGTGCAAGTCATCCTTACTTGGTAAATTACATATTTGATAAAGACCTCTTTGTTACAGAGTGCAAAACTGTGCTTTCTATCAGTGTAATTATTAAGTTTTATATTTCTATGAGGAATCTCACCTTATTACTAAATGTAATAATATAATAATGTAAAATCTGAAATCCTATTATGTACTGTTGGGGTGGTAATATTAATGTCACTTTATATTTTAAATTTGAGTTGAGTGTATGCACATTTATGTGTGTATATGTGCCAGTGTGTGTGTGTGTGTGTGTGTGTGTGCGCATGTGCGTGTGCGTGCATTTCATTATTACCAGACTGGTTAGTCCTTATAACATGCAAAAGGAATTTGGTCTTTTAGATAAGTGCTGAACAAGTATAACGATTCATTAATTCACACTTATCTGAGCAAAGAGAACATCTAATATGGTAAGCATGCATGCAAATGAGAGTGCATGGATGAATATTCATATCTTGAGTGCCTGTATTTTACAAATCGTACAGATATTGAGTAGATAAATCTGATCCCATTTCTGGATCTGATCCCATTTCCTCTGTGTGAGTGTGTCAGGGTGTCTCCAGATGCAGATACAGTGTCTCCAGAGATGTATGTGTGTATGTGCTTGTGTGTGTATGACTGAGAAAGCAGGATCTCTTTGCAAGCTCATGTAGGAGTGTAGATAATTACGTGTATGATCATTCTTATCTGTCTGTGAGCATGTCTGTGAGCATGTCTATGTGTAAGTGTGTGAGTTTGTACACATGTGCAAGCATCTGCTAATTTTTATATGCATGTGTATGTCCATGACTGCTCTATGTTCTGTGCACGTGCATACATATTGCATGTATTTGTGTATTGAATATGTGTGTGTGTGTGTGTGTGTGTGTGTGTGTGTGTGTGCGCGTGTGTGTGTGTGTGTGCACGGGCATGTCTGTATATGCACACATGCATATGTGCTCATTTCTCAGTGGCAGACCCAGCACTCTCGTGACAGGGGACTCACCCTGATTAGAATAAGAAAAGCACAGGGCAGATGCACCAGGACAATAGAGTGGCCTGCATGGCTAAAGGCTGCCAGGCTGTGGCTATCCACGCATATCTGACAGAGAAAAATGACTGGACCCAGTCTGAGTGCCAGAGGATGAGAAGGAGGCTCTGGGGTCATAACCCTGTGCCCTGACACCTCCCCCCCTCCCAAAACAAACAAACAAACAAACAAACCCTGCAGTCTCACTGCATTTTTGCCTTTTTGCAACTTCCCCTGAATGTTTCACAGTTAAGATGGTCCTGGACTGACTGTATGCTGCGCCAAATGGCAAATCTGTAACTATAGCAACGGTAACTGATTGATCGATTCTGACTTTTAAAAAAGAATATTTGTTAAACCTTGCTGAATCCAGAAAGCCTAGAAGTGCTGATGAAAGTTTTGAGGCCATTTAGACACTGAAGGAACACGTAGCAGACAGGAGACAGAAAGAAGCCTGATGGAGAGACTCACAGTGGCAAGTGTGCCTGGGCGTAAGTACACTTGTGTATACATATCCCTAGGCCATACATTCTTCAACTGATCAGAAAAGAAATCCACTCATCTAATGAAATACACTCTTTTATTATATGGCTACCAAGAGTAGGCTGAGATTCATTATGGAGAGCCAAATAATGAAAAATAAAGAAGTTGCATGGCTGTCACACAATGTGACATGATCATCTATAGCTACGAAAAAATCCCTCTGCCTCTTAGTCACACCCCCTTCCAATCTACATCTACAAAATCCTCTAAGTAATTGAAAAAGTTGAAGAGATATGCAATTTGCATATGCATGGGGACACCTTTGGGTTACCAAGTCTTTCAAGAGTCCCCCTTTTTTCAGTCCATCAAATTCACATGCAGAAGCAGGCTGCAGGTTGACTTTCATGCATATTTTGTTATGTACATAATTCTACATATCATTCTGAGCATAGCTATTAAAACCCAGGATTAGCTTGTCAGTGACATTGGTGAATTACAGAGGTTTTGTACGTGTGTGTTTGTGCGTGCTTGTAGGTGTTGATGCAGAGATACGGACCAGTGAATGCATCCATAAATGTGTGATTGTCAGTGGCAGTGAAGAGGTTACTAAGCATGCATGTGAGCAGCTGCAAACAGTCATGGAAATGTGCGGTGCTTAAATGTGCCAATGGAAAGGTGCGCAGTAAGTGTGTGTGTGTGTGTGAGTGTGTGTGTGTGTGTGTGTGTGTGTGTGTGTGTGTGTGTGTGTGTGTGTGTGCGTGTGTGTGTGTGTGTGTGGGACACAAAGGAGTTCCAGCAGGGTGGTGTGTCGGTGATGGTGGAGCTACAGAGAATTGGTAAATGTGTCCATGTGTCTGAAGAGCTGGTTTCTGTGGCCAGCAGCTGAAATGACAGTCATCTGCTGCTGCACACATCTGTGCTCAATCTGTATTCATAGGCTGCCACTCCTGAGGGGCAGAGGATCATGGAGAGATCCTTTGATATTGTGAGGTGGAAAGAAGGATGGAGATAGATAGATAGATAGATAGATAGATAGATAGATAGATAGATAGATAGATAGATAGATAGATAGATAGATAGATAGATAGATAGATAGATAGATAGATAGATAGATAGATAGATAGATAGATAGATCGATCATAGCATTCTTGTTTTGTTTAGATGTAAGGTGTGTTCAGAGAGCACTGAAATATAGTTCCCTGGATTATTGGATTAATACAGGGCATTAATACAGAGCCTGGTCAGCATTCCCCACTGGAAGATTTTATTTTAGTGACGGGTTAAGGGGTTAAATACAAACTTAAGCTACTGGAAATATATAGAGGCCTATATGTCTGTGGGCACTGTCCTTGCTAGTAACTTGCTAGGCGATGAATAGGGACTACTTTGCATTCCTGGTTATCCACATGGTTATGAATAAACATATTTGGCTTTTGTTAAAAGAGTCTGCTCAGATTCATTAATAATGCATTCCTTACCTCGTCACCACTTTTAAAGACTAAATGAATATCCCAGAGAGAGAAAGAATGAAACAAACAAAAGAGCAAGCAGAGGGAATTGATCTCTGATGCAGATGACTGATCAAGAAGTGATAGCACACAAGGACACACGACTCGTTCTGGAAATATTCAGAAACTGCGCGCAGGTGTGTTTTTGTTCGCACGTTGCACCTCTTGCCTCAGCACAATAGCTCATTAACTGGATCAAACAGGGTTGAATTTCTAATTGCAATTTCCAAGTTAGAAATATTTTTAGGCAGAGTATGCAAGCTAGTAAGCAAATAACTGAGGGCTTCCTCGCCTTTCTTCTGGCTGGCGGTTGGACTCAATTACAGGGATGAATAAACAAGGTTAAAGGGAAACTCTGAAAAGCTGGCAGAGAAAGTTTATCATAATGAAACTACAGTCTAAGTATTAACAATAACTAAAATAACAAAAGCAGTATAGTTTGTATATGTTTCTGGGTGCTGAGGAATTGCCTTTAAAAACATTTTAGTGAATTGTCTGAATCAAAGATGAATTCTGTAGGGATTGATGTAGCTTGGTAAATTTGGTCAATTTAAGGACAAATAGCTAAGCCAATAGGGAGAATGAAAGCCTATGAGATTGGTATTGCAATGAGACAGAAGCCCACTTGACCCTTTGAAGCACACTAACACACCCATTAGCAGTGCAGGATTAGAACACCACCCCAATACCCCCCAACAACAACCTAGCCAATTAGAGACAACTGGATCAGACCCCCACCATGATAAGGATTAGTGTAGAGGGGAAAAAAAACAACCCTTTCTGTAGCTTTTCTTTGTGTAGTCACACATTAAATATCACTGTTCTTAATACAGATAAATATCCCTTTAAATATGTTTATTACATGTGCAAAGAAGTATATTAAATATTAGTAATAAAATATAATTTAAGAGTAAAAAGTCCAAAAACTGTGCATGCAAAAATGGTGCAGAACTATGCGTAATGCTCTAAGATACCAGAAATGGCATGTGTATGACATATTTAAATAAGGATATCTTTGTTGGGAAGAGTGTATTAAGCACACACACACATACACACACAAAGAGGGAGGGGTAGAGAGAGAGAGAGAGAGAGAGAGAGAGAGAGAGAGACAGACAGACAGACAGACAGACAGACACACATGCCCATTAAAATAAAACTCTCTTGTTAAGATACTAAATTCCACAAGAACTCTGCAGCTCTGACCTCAGGTGCAATGCTCCAATCCACGTGACCAAACTCATTTATTGTCACTATTCATTGTGAATTCATGAATTCATATTCACTGTCACATTAGTCACTGAAATAAGCTGTCAAGAGAGTCAGATTGTCTTCGCAAATTTGATTTTCTACAGCCTAGTCAATTCAGGTTATGTACACATAGAAATGCGCACAGAAATGCGAGAGTTCTGAGAGTTACTGTTCTCTCCAAGGTAAATGAAGTACAAAGCACCAGACACACAGAGCCATCCCATCCAGGCTGATAAAGCAGTCTAGACAAGCAATAGTCTGTCCTCACTAAGGAAAGTCAATTATGTTATGGTGTACAATCAACTAGGACTGATCATTAATCCAGAACGACCACAGTTCTGGAATGATAACAAAATTCCGGCAAGATCTTAAGAAATGTGATCCATCCCAGACAAAGAAATGGAATTTACCCTCCAATCCTTCTCACTTGCTCTATGAACACTGGCATCCTGAACAAAAAGCTGGACACAGGTGAAACCATAGATTAACCCAATAATCCCCTCGAGAGCACTGTGGACTGTGTCCGTGTAAATTCACCATTTCCTGGATTAGTTATTGGGTGATATTGATTTCCTCCAACTTCGATTAGGTCCAGCGGGAGCCTACAGGGCTTTGCCTTAACGCTGCTGAGCCTGCTTAAATAGAAATGCGTCTGCAATTGAGTCTGTGCACCATAGATTGGTTTGGACAGACTGAGTGGTCATCATGAACTAGAAAGACTAAAAAGACAGACAGCAGCAGAGAGACAGAAGCAGGGAGAGAGGGACATGCAGACAAGAACATACAGAGACGGAAACAGAGAAGAAAGAACGGAATCGGTTTCAGGCAGACAAAAGATAAGGAGCCAGGAGGAAAGACTACAAAGAAAAAGTCCTTAGTCAATAATTTCTGCACTTTTTAGGGAAAGGAGCACCCAGTATAGCTCTCTCCCTACACCCACACACCTGCTCTTGCTACTCTGGACATATCCTGCACACTTCCTGGCTCTAGCTTCTGTTGGTGCTTCTCTGGTTGAGCTCTGCCCTTATTGGTTTAGTACACAAACACAAAACAAAAATTGATGTAGCTTCTGCAGTACTATGATACAAATTCCCATTTGTATGACGAAACATCATAAAACGTCAGCTATTTTTATGTACCATATGTTTATACATTTGTTTTAATCAATTTGTTCTAATGCCAGTTTTACATCTGTGATGTCCCGGAGTCACACAGTGGTGTCAGTAGCCATACAGCTGGGGGTGTGGGGGTGAATTCATTAGGCTCACAGCATGCTCAAACATATAGTCATACACCAGCCGGAACAAAGACTTCAATTACAATACATACACACACGGCATGAAAAATATCCTCACCGTCCATCAGCGGAAGCACAGGCAATGTCTTGAACACCGGCCAACTGTGTGTGTGTGTGTGTGTGTGTGTGTGTGTGTGTGTGTTTGTGTGTGTGTGTGTGTGTGTGTGTGTGTGTGTCTGTTTCCACTAGTGCTTTCTAAGTAGTATATAATTTAAAAGAAAGGAAACACACACACAAACATACAGAGGTCTGCAAGTGGCGCTAGAGTCTCCAGAATCACCAATACTTCAAACACTGCAGAGATAAGCTGCTTATCCAAGGTGCATTTTAAAAGCAAATGCACCTCCTACAAGCTCAAAAGCAAATGCACCTCCTACAAGCTCAAAAGCAAATGCACCTCCTCACTCTCTCCTTCCCCATCACCTCTACGAGATCTAACAGGGTAGATGGGAAAGCAGTTGTGTTTTGAAAGTGCCCAGGGGTCCACAGAGCTACAGAATACATTAGACTGCAAGACGTGATGAGAGACAGTCATAGGAAGACAGAAGGAAGCAGGTCGAGGGAAAGATGGAAAGAAAGCAAGGAAAAAAAAACCTCAGACAGTCAACTTTCATTCTGCTTATTAACTGTAGACGTTTGCTGTGATTCAGTGACATTCCTCATCCACCTGCAGAGACCCCAAGCTCGTCACCTTCAGAGTGCTACATTGTGCATGGAGGTGTGTGTTGGGGATCATGTGTGTTATTGATCTGAACAGCGCGACACACATGAAAGCTCATTAAACAGAGGCACCGAGGTGAAAGAACTTTTTGCCAATTACCTTCATGACACAAGCAAAAACACACATATATGTGTGCACATGCATGTGTACACGCACGCACACACATACACACACACACACACACACACACACACACACACACTCCCCCCTCCCTCCCTCACACACACACACATACACACACACACACTGGTGTCTGTCATCCCAATTGAGGATGAGAACACAGCAGGAGTTTTCCATTACACACACTGCTTAAGCGTTGGCTGTCACACATGCTCTCTCTCTCTCTTTCTCTCTCACTTTCTCTCTCTCTCTCTCTCTCTCTCTCTCTCCTCTCTCTCTCTATATAGCTATCAATTTCTATATATCTTTTTCTCTCCTTCTGTATCTTTATCTTTCACACTCTCACACGCAGACACACAAAAGACATGCATGAGAAAGTGTTTGTGAAAATCTAAAGCAAAGTTTTTACTTGCTTGGGACATTTTGAGGTACATTTGTAAACTTTTTATTCAGACATTGGCTGTTTAAATTGTTAGATTTGTTAGTTTAATAATATGAGATACACATAATTCATCTGAGCCCATCTAGTGTAGTATAAAAATAACAAAACATTTAATTGCTTCATGCTAATCAACTTTTAAATCATTTTGACAGCAAAATATATCATCTATCAGTGAGTAACTTTAAATACATGACAAACAACCTAAAATTTACTGGTCAAAAGTAAAAGCAACTATTTTGAACATTTTCATGCTCACCATAGCACAAACATTACAGCACCACCAGACTCCCAGTCAAACTTTGCGGAGAGAAAGCGAGCCCAGAAAACCACAAATACCGTTCATTCTCTCTCCTGCCCAAACTTCCTTCCACCTACAGAAGCAAGCGACTTCCCCCCACGCGTGCTCCTGGTGCTGCCCTGGTGCTGCCCGCCCTGTGGTTCCCCACCCCACAACACTCCTTGATCTCATGTAGGTTCGGGCGAGCATCGGCGTACTGACCGTTGAATCCGGTGAAGTTGGCCCAGTCCAACAGCGAGCCGTTGAAGACAGGCATGGAGAGATTGTAGAGGACATCCGTGCTGTTGGAGGTGTCGCGCAGGGTGTCGGTGAACAGGTTCATCTGGAGCAGCGTTTTGATCAGGTAGCGCAGCATCTCACCTCCCGCCGCTGAGGGACCCCCCCCGTCCCTCCTAGCCGCACGCTGGATCTTCCTCTCTAACACTTCAGCCGCGTGCTCTCACCGGAACGCAGAAACTCAGGGCACGGCTAGCGGTGCTTGTTCTTGAATCTTTGGGAATCTTTAGGTCTCCCTTCTTTCCCTTAAAAAAAAAATAAATATATATATATATATTATTGAAAAAAAAATTAAGAATTAAAGTCCAGCTAAGAGAGATAAAGGACAGTTGAAAACTTTTCTGACAGTGTTTGAGCTGTGTAGGATGTCTCTGGATGGAGGGGGCCAGAAGCCTACACTCACTTGTCTATTCTTCTCCCTTTGTTCTGGAGTCACATAACTTCACACACGGTCCATCCTCCTGCACCATAACATCTCGCCGGTGTGAAAGAATCCTGCTATCTGATGACCCTCCTGAATCGCTGCTCTTTTTCCACACCCCTCCCTCTTTTCCTCCCTCACTCTCCCTCTCTCCCACCCCTCCCTCCCTCTCTCTCTCTCATCCTCTCCCTCTCTTTCTCCCTCGCTCTCTGTCATCCCTCCCTCCCTCTTTTTCTCTGGTTCCCTGGCTTTCTCTGATGGTTTGACGGAGTCCCCCGGGGGGGCTCCGTCAAGGGGGTGAGCAGGTGCATCTGGCAATAAATGTTTAATTATTGGATTAATAATCATCCCTAGAGATACAGCAGAATACACTATCACTATCCCACTCACACTTAAAGGTGGCTAGATATACAGTACATGTGTGTATAAATATTCACAATGGGAGATGGACGCGCACACTAACAAACAAACGTGAGGCATCACAGACCCCTGTCATCCACTTGAGACTCCCTGGCTGATGTGTCAATTATTGCTGCATTGTGTCATCGCAGAAACCGAAACTGCTGTTGCACGATTCCTACGCAATATTTTCTCCTACTCATGTAGAGATAAAAAATGAATGAATATTTATTTTTATTCTTTTATAGCTCGTAAAACTTGAAACCTGACACGATCAGACATGAATGAACACCATGCAGCCTCTTTTGTGCAGGGTCCTCTTGGCAGGGCTGTGTTTTCTTTTGTGTGACACATTTGTCACCATCAGCATTTTTTCATATCTGAAGTCATTCATCTTTAAATGTCAGACACCATCCCCATAACAAAAAAAAACACATTTCCAAACTACTTTCTAACCATTTTAATTCATTTGACTTATTCTCTCCACTGCCATATGTTTGCATGTGAAGTCAGGCATCATTCCTTCAGTACTGTTCACACCTCACAATCTGTGCATCTGCAAGCATGTACGTATATGAAAGGAAGTGTGTGTGTGTGTGTGTGTGTGTTTTCTGGTGTGAGCCTGCTGGTCCCATGTGCTTGGTATATGTTGGCTGACAGCCTCAGTGTGATTCTCATTAGTGTGGCCCTTCCCTAAAGCGTCGCAGGACAAAGGGATACGTCAGGGCTACAAAGTTGCCGTGACGACCCCCATGCTGCATTCTCTCTCTTTGGAGATGAAGTTTGCGAAGGCGGGCCCTCATCGCTGCTCAGCTATTGTATGCATGGGATAACTGTGCCAATAGCTGAACGGCAGGGGCCCAGTCAGCCTCTGTATGGGAATGGCATGGGAGCCCAAACACTGTCAGAAGCCTTCAAAGCAACCTCTCTAGCTAAATATAGGTTGACCACCCTCTGGTGAAAAGTAAAATAAAGACTTATTAAAAACCAGTTTATCAGTTCAACAAGATAATTATAATAAAATATTTGTAATGTAAAGACCTGGACAGCAGTTGAATAATGACCCTGCCAAAATCTGTTGAGAACAATGTTCTTGTTCTTTGCTATCTCTCTGAAGTTCTTCAACCTCCTAATCTGTAGAATGGTGCCCTCCCACAAAACAGCCGTGATCGTAGTGGCAGAGTCTTCTAGAACTGACCTTAAAACATTTTACACAAAAATGCAGCACATCATTAACTGAGCAAGTAAAGAGAACATATCAAAACCTTCCACTTCTACAGTCAACACATTATGATGAACATGAAAAAGCGACATGTCGTTGTTAAAATGAATACATGTCAAAAACTACTATGACTGCTACATGATAGGTAAGTTTACTGAGTAAGAGAACAGAGGTGACATGCCTTAATATAAGCTGAACATGAACACATCCAATGGATTTACAACAGGAATGAGGCTTTATTGGCCCAGTATGTTTGCACACACAAGGAACTTGTCTTTGGTTACACAGAAGCTCACAATACACAGATAAGTTTGCAGTCACATAAACAGCCATGCATGCATGTTGTCATTGACATGCAATCATCCTTATGTACAGTAGACATTTACACACAAATGCACTCAAATATATTAAAAAAAGTATATGAAGATATAGAAATATAAAAAGTATGGTTGGGCAAATATTATGTAGAGTGCAGAATACAGCAGCCAGATAAATAACAGATACATGATTTACAACAACAGTGCAATGTAGTATTGCAGAAAAATTAGATTTCTGTACATTAATTCTTCTTGAGAGTACTGGCATGGAGAGAGAAAGTTTTCTGCCGATTGGTAGCACACAGTAACACATGCAAATTATCTGCCATCAAGTCTTTGCTGTAACTGAAATATTTAAAAAACAGTGCTTCTGAACTGCATGTTCAAGATATCAAACAAATTAACAGAACAGACAGTTTCTTTTTCTCTCTCTCCCTCTCTTTTTCTCTCTCTCCCTCTCTCTATATGTGTGTCTGTTTAAGAACTGATAACTGGGCCCCCAATCCAAGACGCAATCAGTAAAATTGGCTCCTAGCTGTCACAGTACAACTAGACCAGCAGAGACACAAATCGATATCTCACTGGAAACTCCAGTGTTCTCCTTACCTGCCAGAGATCACCATCACAATCAAACTCTCGTTACTGCACTCATCCACCTCCCCCCCAGAAACCGCGACTATTAGTCCAACTCAATTAAGAGAGGAGGGCAGAGACCAACACCTCATTGACTAAACTTTACATGCTCTAAAAGCAATGGGGAGAAAGGTCTTTCTTTCTTCAAAATACTTATTTGACTTGTTCTTTACAATGGAGCTGCCAGAGAAAGTAATTTGTGTTTTCTTGTAAGAGATTGATTGTATTGAACGTTGCTTTCAGCCGAACTCCTTTGTCTGTCTCTGACAGTGACAACGAAGCGCTCTATAAGTAAGCTCTCACAGTAGGCTTAGAGAGGGTAAAGTGGAGGCCATTTTTCAAAGATTTTTCACAACTTCACTACAGAATGATTGCAGGCAAAGAATGATTGGTGAGCATATTGACATGTTATCTCACACACAGGAAGCCAATATAAATACACACACATACCCATAATATACACGCACGGCAGTGTGCCCATGGCATCATATGCAGAGATGTGTTTGATGGGTTTGGGGTCTGGTAGTGGGGAGAGAGACTCTCAGAAGACCTGCAGCTGAGTGAGTACAGATCGGCACCAATATGCCAAGCTGTGCAAGAGCCTTCTGCCACAGCTGTGCCCAGGACTGGTGGTACTCGGCTGGGGAACTGCTGCTAGGAGCGTCCCCAGGAGGTCTGAAGATGGGGACAGCAAGCATTTGTGAGTGTGCATGGACAGCAGCTAGTAGCGGGGGTTGGGCATGAGGACTAACAGACAGGCTGCTAGTCTCTGGGTACCCAGAGTGCAGGTGTGCATGTATATATGTGTATATACGTGTGTGTATATGTGCGTGTGCGTGTGCATGTGCGTGTGGTATGTGCATGCATGTCATGCAGACAGGCTGTGCAGGTGCAGACTCCAGCACCCACAGCTGGATGTGGGGCCTCCAGCAGGGAAAAGCCCTTCCTGTAATTGGGCTTCTTTTGGCACTGCCACAAACTGACTCTGACCTTTGCCTACTAAGCATTTGGTCTCCTTTGTCATTAGGCTGCACTGCCCATATGCCAGGTTGCATAATTGGAACTTCACCTTCTTGATGGAACCCCGCAAAGACACGGCAGGTGCATCCCTGAGCAGTGTCCACTCACAGCAAAGCTGTGCTGCTTGAGTCCTTTCCCAGAAATCCCACCAAACCAGCCGCCTCTTCGGGAGGCCACAGAGTAAACATCACATCACGACACAATTATGCTCTAACGCTGACAAGCTTGCACCCTAATTTCCTCTTTTGTGGACAATAAGGCAGGGAGGCAGGCCAAGGTGACAGGGACAATATGTTGGGGTACCAAGGGACCAGCCATCCTCTGGAGGCCTGGGCACACTTGAGCCTAAGAGGCTGAGAAGTCCAACAACCCCCCAGCTTTAGTCAACAGGGCTAACTCTCCATAAAGCCTGAGCAAACTCAGTGTAATCGCGCAACAAAGCCACAATTAGCCGTGACCCCATGCATGTTAACTCACATAACACAACCCTGTCATTCCTCTCCTTCAGACATTTGCATCTTTATGCATTTTTTTCACCTCAATTCTCGTCTTTAATTCATTTTTTTTTTACATAAAGAGCCAAGGAAAATACAAAGCACTCATTTAAATATGCATTGTGCACCCCCATCTAATACAGGCTACCAATTTAAAAAAGCTAAGGCCCACGTCTTGCATCACGGAGGTGACTGTGCTGGGACCTTGCGCCTGCTCTTTGAGTTTCAAGTGACTTTTGAATTTACCAGCACATGGCTTTGGCATTCCAGACTTGAAAGGAGCCATGACTCTTAGGGTAGTGTCTCCCTTCTTTAACAATCGGAGTGTGTGGATGCAACTAGTGCACAGCTCGTCTCAATCAGCACTACAAAGAGATCAGCGCAACTGAGTGTGTCGTATTGATTGCTAAGGGATGGAGAATTATTTGTTAGATCGGCCATTTGAGAAAGTGTGAAGGAGACCCGAGTGATCAGCCTCACTCGAGGGAACGTGACATTCGGCAACTTTCAGAGACCCACAGACACTCTCTGCAGGTCATTTCACCTAGTGAAAAAATCAATGCTGGTCCAAGCAAATGCCTCAGAAAAGAAACTCAGCTCATTCCCAGACCAAACTGACACTGGTGCAGGTTAGAATATTGAGTGACACTACTTAGAAAAGTAATCTTCTCTATATGAAACACATTGATTCTCTTTCAGTTCTTCAGATCTAAGACTCTGATGTATCATTCTTTATTATGGACAGCTCACATATAGTAGGGAGATGCTGCACAATCATATAATGGCAGCATACCTCTCACATTTGCAGGAACTAAGGACTGTTTGTTAAATGAATTACTCCTCATTCAATTATAGCTGGTAGGAATGGATGGTAGTGCTAGCAAGCTCGGAGCAGACAATACTACAGTGCCTTCAGAGTGCCACTTTGGAAAGCATATTATGAAAATAAAAGCACTACCATCGGCAAACAGGGTGTTAATCTGTGAACACAAAGACATCAAGCCGCCCACCGTGTCCGTTAAGATAACAGTGTGGACAAATCATATGCAGGCACCAGGGCATCACCAGGCAGCCTTGGCCAGCACCAGTCCGCGGCAGCTGCTCCTCCTCTGCAGGCCAGTGACCAGGCCATGTAACAGGTAGCATCCCCAGGTGCTGCGGCCTCGATGGGGGTCGCTAACCCATTGCGCTCTGCGCTAGCAAAGCTGCGCTTAATTAGCCGAGAGGGAGCCCCTATTGGTCTGTAATGGGCCGGTTTGTGAGACAGGAATGGGGTAAGCAGAGAGGAGGGGTGAGGGAGACACGCTTATCCCTATTCTGCATTATGGATTTCCCCCATCTGGCTGCCGACGGCTCGCTTAAACAAAAGAGAGGGGGCGTTTCTGAGATCACACGCTGAATTACAGCAGCCGTCAGTCAGACACTGTGGGGCTGATAGGCAGTGCATCCACAGCTGGGGCAGCCCAAATTGTTCTTTTATTCTCTTTTATACTCCTTTTATTGAAGCCGCAGGGGCAGGAAAATGATTAACAGACTGCACAATGAGCTGGACTCTTTGTCAGCTTCTCTTTCTCAATTTATTTTGCTCATTTTCGGAGCCCCTCCCCGATGCCAGTACAGAAAGTGGACTCGCTTGGTTAACTGTGTCTACAGAGATCAGGATCTGGAAAATTAGAAGTTGCTCTGTAGCCTATGAAGAGCCCTCCAGTGATTTTAACAAATTAGACGTGTGTTTTAACCCGTATGTTTTTCAAATAGATTTGGTGAGAAGTTTTATTAAACATTAATGACACAAAGTAAACTGCTGGCATTGTCAAGCATCCCCTTGGAGTATATTTTGGTAAAACAGTAGAGACTAAAACATTATCAGAAAGCAAAACAGAAAATAAAAAAAATACCAATAGCAATGTTAAAAATGCAAGAGAAAAAAATACAATACAATATTTTCTAGCTTAAAAAGCACTTGTAAAAGTTTTTAGGCAAATTTAGTTTTAATGTTTAATGTTTTAATGACATAAACATCAGCAACAAAAGCCTCTCATGTAGCTGTCAAGAAACACTTAAAAGCATGATGTTGCCTGTTCCTTGTTCAGGATTTCCTGCTTCCCTCTGATGTCTACTTTGATGCCCCTCTGAAGCCTCCTCAGGGAGAGAGAGGGGAGAGCCAGCTTAAAGAACCCCTTCAAGCCTCTTACCTACCCCCTAATACCCCATCCTCAGGGTCAGGTGGCAATTAAAGAAGAGAAATAGGCTCTTTTATTAGTTGAATAAATGAAGCGGAAGGTTGGCAGTGTTCAGGGTCTGCTGCTTCTCCTCTGGGTAAGGCCTCTGGTTAACATCTCTGGGTAAGGTCTCTAGGTAAGGCCTCTGGGTAATGTCTCTGGGTAAGGTCTCTGGGTAACACCTCTGGGTAACGTCTCTGGGTAAGGTCTCTGGGTAAGGCCTCTGGGTAAGGCCTCTGGGTAATGTCTCTGGGTAAGGTCTCTGGGTAACACCTCTGGGTAACGTCTCTGGGTAAGGTCTCTGGGTAAGACCTCTGGGTAACACCTCTGGGTAAGGTCTCTGGGTAAGGTCTCTGGGTGAGGTCTCTGGGTAAGGCCTCTGGTTAACATCTCTGGGTAAGGTCTCTAGGTAAGGCCTCTGGGTAATGTCTCTGGGTAAGGTCTCTGGGTAACACCTCTGGGTAAGGCCTCTGGGTAACGTCTCTGTGTAAGGTCTCTGGGTAAGGCCTCTGGGTGAGGTCTCTAGGTAAGGCCTCTGGGTAATGTCTCTGGGTAAGGTCTCTGGGTAACACCTCTGGGTAAGGCCTCTGGGTAACGTCTCTGTGTAAGGTCTCTGGGTAAGGCCTCTGGGTAACACCTCTGGGTGACACCTCTGGGTAAGGTTTCTGGGTAAGGTCTCTGGGTGAGGTCTCTGGGTAAGGTCTCTGGGTAAATTCTGGATGCTGCCAGTATGTCTATCTCAGATCTTGCACAGTAAAGCCATTAAAACCTTCAGCAATGCTAATGGTAGCTCAGTGATGGTGATTTGTATCACCATAATGACATTCCTTTCATGTCAACACACATCTCAGGGACTAAGAAAATGTTAAGCCAAGTTTGTTTTGTTTTTATTTTGTTTTTTTTTATTAAATTCAGAATTTCCTTTGCTTGACAATTGGAGAAATTGGGAAAATGTTTTGTACTTTTCTTTAGCATAAATATTTTCTTCACTTTTATTTATTGTTATTAGCATAAGCTTTATTGTTACAGGACTATGGTTGAGTGAGACAAACACTGCACTGCGAAGAAATAGCACTGACCACCACTGTGTCTCAGGGAACTAACACCAGTGCCAGTGCTAACAAGTATCATACACATAGAGTGCTCGCAGAAACTGCAGAGTCGCAGTGAACACTGTATCTCCTCAGTGATGCAACTTACACAAACACAGTTACACAAGCAGTTATTAACATGAGCTGCTAATACAGCGGATGGAGTTGTAATAATAAACATATTTTCACCCAAAATGAACCAAGCATCATGGTCCATGCAAAAATCTAAAGATCAGAAAACTATGAGCTCAGTTCTCACATGGCACACAACAGCAGCATGAGTTAAGTGGACACAAATCACCATTAAAGCACTGAATCATGATAGATAGGCACAAATGGGTTAAATGCAGGGCTTAAAAGATGGCTGTATCCTACCATAACTCACTCTGTGTCTCTCTCCCACTCTATCTCTCTTTCTCTCATTTCTGACAAGCTGATTACTGCATGAGACAAAGACCAGGGTAGGTTTTCCCCCCGGAGGACTTCCTCTCACTCCAAATACAACGGCAACTCACGTACAATCTCACACACAATGAGCAAGGCCTATAATTAGGCCCACATCTTTTTATTCGCCTAATCATCACACTCTCATCACGATTCGCTGCTCAATCAACTTGCTGCCCAGGGTTGAGGTGCAAAGGGTACAATCAGGGTCCTTGGGGGGGGGGGCTTCTTATAAGTAAAGGATTGTTTCAACTTCAGAACCCATAACTTTGATAATGCATGCATGCATCGTTTTTCAGAGATGAACTTCTACTTTTAAACACGCATACATCTCAAGTATAAGGTAGCTGCATTACGTTTTAGTCACGATGTTCTATATTTCGCTTTGTCCTTTATTTATATCAATTTGCCGTGCCGTGACAATAGCAAGAGCGGCAGGAGAATATCAAATAGAGGACAAGGCTTATTCAGCTCATTACATCAATTCTGTTCCTAATAAGAACCTTTATTAAAGTTCTACCCTCCATATGCACTGTCCAAGACAACTGTATATCCCACTGCTTGTGCAGTGAAATATTCAAAAGGACAAAATAAATTTGAAATGCCCTTGAAATGGTGACGGCTTGGGCATAATTTATTGTTATAATGCTAAAAAAAACCAAAACAACGTGAGAATCGAGACGCGAGAAAGACGTGAGAACCGGCTGCCGTGCACGGGCTCCCTAATAAGTAGTCTGTGATTCAGGGGAGCACCTTAACGCCAAGGAAAATAGCTTTAGCATACTGTCACCAAAGAAAGGAAGAAAGTGTGAAGGTGCTGTCCTGAGGAGAACCCACATTTCTCATGTCAGTCCGCATGACGACATCCCTTGTGGAAGAGTGATTGTTGCTCATATACGGCATGAGGCCTTTAATTATCCCTCCTGTTCCTGTGGGACGTATCTCTGAGGGGGGACTCGGTGGCCTCTTTATTAGTGCATTAATATGGGTGTGGGTGGTGGTAGGGAGGGGTGTACGGAACTGCCTGCCCTGCCAGGGCCACATTTGTCGTGCTTTAGGGGGCGCGCGGGGCGATGGTTGGTTGAATATGCATGGGCTGGTATGGCCTGGTCCCCCAAGAGCACCCTGCTCTGACAGCATGATGGACGAGCAGGCCCGCCATCATCTGGAGGAGGTTTTGGGAAACAAAAGAGCAGGTTCCCCTCTGAAGGCTGGACTTTAATTGAGCTAATGAAGGAGCCATGCTAATGAGAGACATGCCAGC
>NC_137515.1:15390000-15430000 GCF_041902795.1 Electrophorus electricus
TCAATCCACCTACAACTAAACACGATTCCTGAATAAGAGGTCTTAACAAGCCATTGCTTAGATCCAAGAGCAAATTAAATTACTAGTACAGAAATCAAGTGAAGAGATGTGACATTTGTATTTGAGTCTCTGGGCTTCTTTGGCAGCTAGCACAGCTAATGGCCTTCAAATTAACTATGGTTCTTGTAGTGAATTTATACAGAATTCATGTTATATAGCTCAAGCTTAGTGAAGCTGGAGTTCCTCTGGCAATGGATTGTAAGATTTACTGACATTCATGAAGCCATATTAGAGACTTCAGTCCCAACTTCTATATCCCAACTCGCTGAGCCAGACATGAATCTAGATTGTGCCCTGATGGGAACACTGCGTGCCCCTGAGGAGCGGTGATTAATTGAGGACCTCTCAGCAGGCACAGATAAGACCACGCAGACGCACGCTCACCACGGTGTAGCCCCAGCCTTTATTGTGGCTATCAATCAACGGCACACAAAAGTGAGGAGACGGCAAGTGGGCCAATTTCCACACGCCGATCCTGCTCATTACGGCCTATTCGGCATTGCCTGGATGAATCACCATGCAGTGATTTAAGGAGCTGGCATCTGAAATGGCATGTGGTCAGGTGTTTTGGGTGCTTTAGTCACATGTGAAAGGAGATATTGTGAGGACATTTGAGAAGTGCAAATGTGATTGCAGAAATTTAGAATTTTCAATTACATATTCTATATAAAAAAATGTGTGACCCTCTAGCAGAAACCTCATATTTCCACTTCCGCTCTAAGTTTCTGTTTCTCTAAATGTTTTTAAAGTTTAAATAGTGTTTAAAGTGTTTAATCTTCTTTTTAAAACTTTTTTAATCTTCCTAAGGTGTTCTTCTATGTTAAATACTGAGAACATAAAACGACTTTCCTCCTGGGGTCTTCACTTTGGAGAGTCTTGGTATGTTTTACAAGAAGGAGATACAAGCCGCCATGCTTGAATTATCAGAATTCACACACTGTCTACTTTGTCAGGTGTAGTGCAGCTTTGGTATGACAGCTCTCACAGCGACAAGCCAAGAACCAGTCAAGAGGGCCGGTCAGTCAGAGCACCTGTCTGGAACATCTAATGGGGTATTGAGCTGGGGTGCATGCTGGGGGTCAGGGCCTGATCTCTCCACATCGAGGGTCTGAATACAGCTGGCCTGTATAGGGGTAACAGGCCAGAGACCTCCCTCAGACACGCTTTGAACATGCTGATTCATCACTCATACATCATTTACCCAGCACATCAATCTGGGCACGGGTGCCTTATTCACAGCCGCACGCCATGCACCGGGGAAGCAGTATTATGAAGCCGTGGATTGTTCCCACACCCATGCTGGTACTTTCTGTTCCCCATTTCACACTAGAAATCTCACACAGTGCGTTTTGGCCAAATCAACCAATCCAATTATGGGAAATCAATGGTAATTAAGTGATATTCCTCATCTGAGGTTTCCATCCAATTCTATTCTAACCATAAATTGAGAGGCACTCGTTGGTAAAGAGGTAATAGTGCAATAAGGGCTACAAGCAACTAAAAAACAAAAAAGAAAAGGGAAGAAAACAGAACAGCTCATCTCTGCTCTGTTTAACAAAGTGGATTATATTCAGCTGAACCTGCTGTCCAGGCTTCCCATTGTTCCCATATGTAACAGTGAGTCTTCCCTGCACAATTAGACTCATCAAAAGCCATTTCATTACGATGCAAATTGTCACAATTACCCACTCCATGATATCCAATAAAACAATAACCTCACAGTCCCAGAAATATACATACAAATCATGTTACCATATGACATATCCACTGTTGACATGTTTTCAATAAATTCATAGAGGTTCACTCTGTGAGTTTAAGACATTGTGTAGCTTTTTTTGTTGGCTTTTTTTTTGTGCTTGGGGCAGTGGTAGCTCAGTGGTTAAGGTACTTGATTTGTAATTGGAAGCTTGTGGGTTCAAGCGGGTTCAACCACGTGGGTTCAACCACGTGGGTTCAACCACGTTGCCACTGTTGGGCTCCTGAGCAAGACCCTCAATTGCTCAAGTTGTACTTGGTCATAACTGTAAGTTGCTTTGGATAAAAGTGTCAGTTAAATGCTGTAAATGGATCCCTGAGAGCAAAAATAACTACACACTTGGATGTTTTGTTGAATGCCCTTTTGGTTTTCTTTGGTTCTTTTTTGGAGGTTTTCTTGTATCAGCACAATGGCTTCAATGAAAAGGTTACCATCTTTGAGAAAGTCCACTGAAAATTACTCTTGACATTTTAGCCCCAGCATTTTAAAAACCCATACAGTATATATTCACACTATACAACATGCTATGTTACTAATATTTTAAAGTGTTGTCTTTCTATTTCTGATCACCACTAAAAGCAATTACATGACAGAGTGAACTAAAATACATCAAGTTGTAACCTCCGACCTAGTACTCTACAGTGCCATATAGTATAGAGTAGTTTGTTTGACAGAGCCCCTCCCAGAGCTAACCCAGTCTTAGTGAGGCCTTGAACTTGGATTCCCTCACGCACCCCTCCCCCCACCCCCACCCACCCAACTGCAGCTCCCTTTCTCTTCCTCACAAAAGCGTGACATGGCTTTGGCCCTGACCTTGCATCCGTCCTGTCCTGGGAGAGCAGACACTTTCTCTCATCACGGCTCCTCTCATTAGCTGTGGCTGCGTCCGCCTGGCCCTAATGAGACCAGCCTCTAATGTAAATGTGTCGGGCAGCCGTCGGGGGGTGAAGGGGGGTGGCTGGCGACAAGGCGGCGCGTGTGGTTCGGGAGCCCGGCCGAATTACCCTGACATCCGACCAAGAAAAGACACCTGGGCCTCGCCGCTGGAGGGGTTAACTGCAGGCGCTGAGCTCCCGGAGGACCAGGCCTCAGCTGCAAGAGACGCTAAGGTAAATCCACACTGGGACAGCGAGACAGTGGTGCAGGTGGGGGGCTTCTTCCCTCTCCCTCTTTGATGAGAAAGAGTGGCTCCCATTTGAAGACATGCGAGAGAATTCAGGAGGACAGAGCGGCAGTTAACGAGACAAAGGACAGGCTGCATATGAATTTGTCTGGCATGTGGCGTCGTTTTAATTTGTCTGCGGAGTTATTCATTTGGCTCTTGCATTCTAGAAAAGCTTTATCAAATTACAGGGTGACCAATACATAACTATTTCCTTGGAAATGCTGTTTTTAGCAGAACTCTATACAACTGGTACTGTTTTATAGTTATTTATATCACAACTTGCAAATTATTAGGTAATATTAATGACCTCGCATGGCTATTACATCAAAATATATCAACCTATTTTGAAATCACATATTGGTACTTTGCTATACTTTAAAACTTTTAACAATCAGTCTGATCAGATATTTTCTGTGTGTTCTTGCCTGTATGGTTTGTGATAACATGGTAATTTTGAAAAAAGCTACACAAAGAAAACGCAGTTTCATCACAAATGTCACTAAAGTGTTTCAGCTATTTTAAACTGCAGGTGATGCGATCAGCCAGTGAGCCTAATGATGATTCACTCTGGTGTAATTATAATCTGATCTGCAATCAGCCCGTACTGCTCAGTGAATCTAATGATGATTCACACAGCCATGATAATGACCTGATCTGGAGCCAGTCGAGGGCAATGAGATGAAACAGAATTTGAATGCGAGTGTAAAATATCAGCCAACAATAATGAATTGCTGAGAAAAGGCAAGGGATCCACACCACAGCAACTGAGAGATTTTAGTAAACTTTCTCCATGTTTATAAATTAGGGCTTATATTTGTCCCAGTTTGGTTTATATTGTTTTAAATCTGTTTTAGTCTTGCTTCCTTTTTGTGAACATTTGATTATGATTCAGGGCTTGCATGAATCATGTTGAGAACTGTTGAGAGGACGATCTTGACAGAGCTCACATTATCAGCACTGTGGGTTGAAGCACATCTGGGACACCCCAAGGGGTCAGTCAGTTTCCAAACACCTATGCCTCCTAGCAACTTATAGAGGATCCCTGTATGTATGTATATATGTATGTATGCATTTATGTATTCATTTAATATACTTTTTAAATGCTACCCATTAAACCACACACTTATTGGTTTTCTATAATTGATTGTGGACTGATGTTTGCATTGCTGTTTGGAGCAATATACTGATACTTACTGATCAGTATAAATCAATCAGTGCTAATTAGACATTCTGCAAATATGCTTAGTGAGCTTTCCAAAAATACAAAGGAATTTAGACTGCCAATCCTCAAAACATCTTTCAGACGTGAAACGCGCTTAAATGGTCCACAATAACTTTGCTCAGATAACAAACTGGAAATACCAGGCACATCATCTTTCCAAACGCCCCTGAATGTTAGAGAAGCTCATTAGAATTTCTTCTCACACTGTGTTATAAAAAAGCCTCGTGCGTGCAGACTTCTCTGAGGTGGTGCGGGGCAGTGGCAGAATTTCACTACGAGGAGAATTGCGTGTGCTATGCAACCGATGTGACCTGACTAAGAATAATGCCAGTTTAAGCCAGGCGGCGAGCAGTTCTTCAGAAACAAGGCCGGTTCACACTGCCTCAGTCCAGAGCGTGATACGGAATCGTCCCTGCCTCATTAATCTGTAGGTGTGGCAGTGCATAGCTGATGGGTATAATTTGCATGACATGAGATTCTCATTTAAGATTTGCATTCACAAATATTACATCAAATATGCCATTTTGCAGAATTTGTTTTCACAGCTTTACAGGCTCAGTATATTTATATTATGCAGATTCCTTTTTAAAAAGGGGGTTAATAGGATAGGGGCTGAACTCCTAACAAATGAATAGAATAAGATAGAATAACATTGTCGATCCTTTACTGCTGTGTGAGTTTCTGTGGGGTCTAA
Organism: Electrophorus electricus; assembly: GCF_041902795.1. Lineage (NCBI taxonomy): Eukaryota > Metazoa > Chordata > Actinopteri > Gymnotiformes > Gymnotidae > Electrophorus > Electrophorus electricus. Next base: position 15,394,898 of record NC_137515.1, read on the forward strand.
ATTGGTAGTATGGCTGCGCAGGTATGCAGTGCTTTCATGAGTTGGATCAAGTGTGTTAAAGTAGGGAAAACTGGAAACCATGCCGGGCAGTGGGGAATGCAGCTCCAGACTGGAGCTGAAAAATATGATGTTTGTTGCAACATAAGCCCTTCTCACACAAGATTGTTTCAGGGTATTATGGTCTCTCATGCACACTGACAAGCAGAGAAATGATGTGTAAGATATGTTCCTTCCAGCACAGCTGCCTGCCTGGATATTTAATGTTTAAAGGTTATGGTGTCTCTTGACTCTTCATATCCAACCTTTAGTGGACACAAAACACATGGAAGTTGTCAGAACATGCACACACACACACACACACACACACACACACACACACACACACACAAACACCAAATGACCCTGTTCTTCCAGGTTGCGACCTCTGACCCTATACTGCCATGTGTTTCTGTGTTGGTCAGCTGGCAATGCTGACCCAAATTGAGCTGTACTCCCAGCAGGATAACAATGACGACTCTTTACCACAAAGAACTTACCAAAATGAACTCAAAATCACAATATTTCACTCATCAGTGACCACTTAAGGGAAATCTTTGTACAGAGATCTCACTCACACATCAATCCACTGACATCAAGTAAGGTGAATCCAGCAGATGTGAGGTACCCTTTAGTAGCTGTGCAAGCATGCATTCATAAGTGCAATATAGTTGTATTGCTTGTGGTGTTGTTTTTTTTAGTTGTCACATTTAGTTGTAGCTAAATGTGTATGTGTTAAAATTGGATTGAATAAAGTTTTTATTGTGACAATATAGACCCTGGAAAATAGCTAGGCAATGTTTTCAGACTTTTTTTCATTTATATTGTGGGCAGTTTATCTGCAAAAGTGGAACAGTGTTTTTAAGTTCACAGGAAATGCCTTAATGAAAGTCCATAACAATCCTACAGCAATTAAACGTTTAATTACATTTGGCTGAAGAGTAATGGCTTAAAATGGCTTTCATGTTTGGCAACTCCTAGCATCCTTATTGTCATGGTTACCCTGTCTCGTGTATTTGTTTTGCTTCCGTGCTTCGTTTTCTCCATCCTTCAAATGTAGCACCTGTGTCTTGTTAAATGCTTATTAGTACATATATTTAAACCCTGTCTTGCTCCCTGTTTGCTTTGCCGTTCATTGTGTTATGTCCTAACCGCTGTTTGCGGTAAATGGCCTCTGTGTTAATTCTAGTCGTTGTTCGTTTCCAAGCCTCGTGTTTTCACTGCCTGTTTGTTATCCCTAGTCTTTGTTATTTGTTCTTATCTTTGCTTGTGTTTTTGTTATAGTCTGCTTCCCGTGCTTTATTTAGTTTAGTTTAATTATATATATTCCCGGTCTCTCCGCATTGGCTCTATGACCCTGGCCTGTTATAACGATTATGATTCTGGATTTTTGCCCATAATAAAACTCCCTCCTACTTTGCTGATTGCAAGCTGCATGAAATACATTTATTCAAGTATCTTGACAATATTGAAAAAAGAGCACTTAAATATTTTGCATCAAATCAGACAAATTGTTCTATGTAAGCCTTTAATGTCACATCTCCAAAAGCACTTTTTAAAGAAGAAGCTGTCATCTAAGAGTCCATCTTTACTAGCACAAGATTGGTGTTACCAGGCCTCACAATGGCTGCATCCCATCCATTCCTGCTATGCCTTGACATGCACCAGCGATGTCCCGCTTTTACTACCATGTTCAGCAAAGGGGTAACAGTAATTAAAACCCACTTAATTCTAACTTTCTAAGAGTACACTGTTCTTCGGTAGTCTATTAATCATCTTTTTAAAAACAGAAACAAACTATTTTTGAGTTTTCTTCTTTATATACTCATGTACAAGAAATGTAGGCTATTGTAATTTGTTGAGCCACTCCTAATGTGCTTGCTGGAATCATCAGGGTTGCCATGGCCAAAAAGATTTCCAGCTCAGTGTCTGCTTAAAACCTGCCCAACAGAAATTGAAACTAGCCCAGAATTTCAAAAGCCAGTATATCTCAAAGAACTAAACGAACTAAAAGAACTACTGTGCCTTTAGCATTTTAACACCCCAGATTTGCACAATATCACAAATGTTAATGTGTACATAATGTTTTATAGGACCTGTCACTGAATTGATTAGCTTTGTGCATTTGGATCTGTGTATACTTATCTATTTCTTAGAAAGTCCTTCCACTATACATCCAAATTATCAACAGTTAAGAAGTCTGCAACAGTAAGCAGTAAGCTGCAACTCTGCCATCTTAAACGAACCGTATGGCTGAAACGATTCCTCGAGTAAATCATCGATGCAGATTCTTTGCATCAAAGCTTCTTTTAATCCACCCACAATATCCCTGCGCCCTTTTGTGCCTTGCTGGACCTATGTGGCAAACCTCCAAACACGTGGGAGCATACCAAAACAACGTTAAAGCGAAGTGATATTGTAGAGTCTAGAAAGGCGGACAGTCCGCGCCATCATGCATGGGTTATCATCGCAGTGACAGGACCGGCTCACACCGCAGGGTGACCAGGCATGACTCGGGAGGTCAGGCAGTCATGCTGCTGCTGTTTTACGGAAGGTTAACTGGCAAAGTAGCTAGATCACTAACTACGTGAGATTGTTTAACTGTACTGGAGCGATTTCTCATCATGGCAGAGATGTCAAATGTTTTACGTTTTTATATATATGCAGTAGGTATTGTAGCAAGTGGACTGGAATACGTTGCGAAATGTATGAATTGAATGGATGAATAAATATCCTATTAGTTGTCAAATATTAGTCAAATGATGAACTACTCTGAACGGACGTTCAGCACATATCTTGAAAATTTTTTTAAAGGTGACATGAAAATATAATAGATATATATTTTTTTAAATATGAAATGAATAATTTTTGAATGTACTTATTTTTTGCATTTCAGAAACTGTTTTGACAGATGACAGATGCTGTATGCAATTTAAGCAATAAAAAATTTTGATTTTTAAAAAATAAAACAGAAACCAAGTTGTTCATTTTAAGAAACCTGTCTTATTCTTATATTTAAGAGACTGTCTTATATTCCTTCTTATATTTACATATTTACTTTTGCTCTTTAATAAAGCAAAAGCATTCTTATCCGATTACTCGGTCAATCGATGAAGTAATCTATGCTCGAATACTCGATGATTAAAAGATTTCATTACTGCAGCCTAACGCCTGAGTCAAGAGTTCTGGCATTAGAGGATGATGTAGCATTCTTGTGTGCTTCTACTCCGTTGTAGAATGTGCAACTATATCAGTGTGAAACATTTTAGATCCACCCCATTAAATCTTTTGCTTTCTCCCATCCTTGCAATACTTTTCTTATATTGTTTCCCATTTTCGCGATAAATAAAGGATAATGGCGTTAGCTAAATTCACTTCACCTAACATTTGTACCTTGTCCTCTCTCTCTCTCTCTCTCTCTCTCTCTCTCTCTCTCTCTCTCTCTCTCTCTCTCTCTCTCTCTCGCTGGGTTAAAACAGCGGAGCCGGCAACTCTAGGAATCGACCACATTAGTGATAATGTGATAATGACGCCTAAAATGATGAGGTGAGACGAACAAGGACCCGTGTAATTATTCAAGATAGTAAAAATTTCATTTGCTCCTGACAAAAAGAGCAATGCAGCTTGAAACTTATGTCCCTCTTTACCTGATGTCCCACCTTTTATTAAAAAAGCTTTAAAATATTTGGCTTATAGACTGTAAAATATCTGCATTTATTTGTAACTATTTGTAACGCGCATGTTTCTTTGAATAGGCTTTTAGAAAGATGAAAACCACTTCACCCACTACTGGACGAAAGGTTTAGTAACTCCGCCTAGTGGACGAAAGGCGAAAAGGCCATAACATAATCTTTATGTCATAAACTATATCTATCTATATACAACAAGGAGAAAAAATTAAATAATAAGTCTGTATTTCTGTCATAAGAGTAAACTTGGCTTGTGCGAAGGATGACCAAATACAAACACAAACAACCTTGTCGTATTTACTTTTGTTTGATATCATGTTTTGTTTTGTTGTTGTTTTTTAATACTTTTCAAATTACAGTCATTGTTCGGCAGCTCTGGAAAGTATTTTTTAATAATTTTTTACAGTGTCCTGAAATGAACTCTTGATTTGTAAGCGTGCCGCGCGCCCGGCACGCTAGACGAGGCCGCGCGCGTAAACTCCCTTCCCCCCTCCCCTTAGCAACAGAGCAACAGCAAGATGGCGGCCCCCAGTAACGCGGAGCATTCTCCCGAAATATCGGTGCCGCTGAAGATACCTAAAACCGAGGTCCCGTCTCCAGAATCGGAAGATTTGAGTGACAGCAACCAGTACCACTCTAATTCCTCCACGCCTAACAGATTTTCACCTTTGAACGTGGGCATTTCCATATCGGGGGTCGCAGGCCGAAGTGGAACGGCCTCTGCCTCCTCCAACAGTTTCACCGTGTGCCGGGGCATGTCGTGGACCCCGTCCGAAACCAACGCTCTCATTGCTGTGTGGGGCAACGAAAGGTTAGCCGAGGCGCGGATGCAGCAGCTGGAAGTAGCAGGGACGGTGTTTTCTGGGAAAGCACCCGGGCCGGCCATGTACGAGCGTGTGTCAAGAGCCTTGGCGGAGCTGGGATACGAAAGGACCCCGTCTCAGTGTAGAGAGAGGATGAAGGTAAAGAGCTCGCCAGTGTTACCGCCGACCAGCCTACACCTGGTCGCTTTTCGGGTCAAGACAGCAGCTGTGTTTGGAGATTTGGCCGTCGATCCTGCTAGGCCTGATGGAAAGTCATAATCAAACCATGGGTTAGAGACCCGGTTTAACGTAGCATTTAACGTTTAACTAGCATGCCGTTATCCCCATCGCTGTGGCTGTAATGGAGTGCTGGGTGCTGATTTTAGGTCTCTGTCGCTGTCCCAAACATCAGATATCTAGGCATATAAGGGAATGTGTTCAAATGAAAGACTTGCTACTTTCTTAAGTCATAAATCAGCTCTTCTCAGTGTGTCAGTATTGCTGTTTACTAACAATATTCAGCCATTACCACAGCTAACCCAGTAACGTGATAATAGTGTAGGTGTGTACACTATGTGTGCTATACTGCATTTCTATTAAAGATTAGAATATAGTTTGTGGTTTGTTACCTCGGGATGGCAAAGCTTTGGGAATGCAGAATGTTTTTGTGGTCGACCGCAGACCCTCCGGCGATGCTACAGCCGCGTGAAGGAGCATGGCATCGGGAAGAGGAAGAGCAGCTACTCCATCGAGCAACTGGAGAAGGTGTTCGGCCAGGGCGGCTGGGACTCACAGAGCTGTCAGCCGGTGCTGATCAACAGCAGCGGCCTGTACCAGGAGATGGAGTCGGACGGGAGCACCATGGAAGACTACCCTCAGGAGGACTGGTGCAACCAGGACCTGGCCGCTGCTTTCCAGGAGGGCGAAATAGAGGCTGGTGAGCAAGACCAGCTGTGGTCGCATGCCTAAGAACTACAGGCTGCACTCTCGTTTAGCTGACCCTGTGCAGCTTACCAAATGAAGTGAAAATCAGTGCTGTTCCTGAAGGTGCAAAAACAACTTTCCCTGCCACAAGGTGCACCACATGTACTGTGCTGATTCAGTGAATGACATATGACAGTATGACATAAAAAAAATCCTTTATCCTGGGATTCTTTATTTACATGTGTGTGGCAAATGTGTAATTTCTATTTGTATAAATTAGAAATGTCATTCATATAGAGAAAATAATCTTTGAGTCCTTACATTTTATGGCATTCATGTGAGTCCTTAAAGTTTATTAAAATGTCACAGCTTATCAGCATGTTTACATAATTTCATATGAAGTATAAATGTCTCATTTTGATGCACACACCCATGTTCTTTATCTTTCACAGAGGAGATCCAGCTTCCTAAAAACAGAATTTTACAGTTAAGACCAGAGGCTTCAGAGCATACTCAGTAAGTAAAGAGCACATGAAAGTAATGAATAAGGCGCACTCACTCTCTTTCCAAAAACCTTTCCTCCAGCTGTGGCTCACAGTGCATAGTAGTGTTGATGTGATCTGATGGAAAGAGTGCCTTATGGGAAGCAACTCAAGACTTCATCTACGTGCTAATCAGCTTTCCATTTTGTCTTTGCACCTTGTGAGTTTTTATATATTAAATGCTGTTTTGCTTAAAACCCAGCGGTGTTATGAATCCCTGCAGACGACAGGAAGTGATGCAGAATGTGATGCGCATCCTGGAGTCCGTGGAGGTCAAATGGGAGCACTTCCAAACATGGACAGACTTTTCCCGCCTGCATCTCTCCAACAAGCTGGCAATCTTCGGTGTGGGTTACAACACACGCTGGCGCGAGGAGATCCGCTACCACTACGCCGAGATCAGCTCCCAGGTGCCTCTGGGAAAGCGGCTGCGTGAATACTTCAACCCGGAGAAGACCGAAGGCCGTGTCATCATGACCAAGGTGCAGAAGATGAACTGGAAGAATGTTTATTACAAGTTCCTTGACATCACTATTAGCGAAGCGCGCTGTCTGGAGCTCCACATGGAGGTGGACTGGATCGCCATAGCGCAGACCGGCTCCACGGGCTGCGGTGACGGCTCGCAGTACCTCCTTCCAGGCGGCATCCCGAAAACATACGGGTTGTACGCCATTGGCTACGAGGAGGGGGTGGGCTCGAGTGCAGAATGCGGCAGCTCGCCGGCGGGAGTGCAAGAGGCAGAGCGTGTTGAGGACGAGAAGAAGCGAAAGAAAACATCAGCCAAAGTGACCTACTGCTACCTCGGCATAGCGGAGGAGCGGACCCTGCAGCAATGTCTATTCCAGCACTTCCAGAGCTCAGGCAAGCACTGCAGCCGGGCCGAGCCCTCCGCCATCAGCAGGTTCCTGCAGGAGAACTGCTCCACCCAAGCCAAGCACAGCAGCTCCTCACCCCCCCTGCCCATCTACATTAAATTCATAGAGGTCGAGCTAGACTTTCTCTCTGCTGGATCCTTGGTGGAATGTTTAGAAATTGCAATCGGGTATCCCTTAAAGTTCAACAAGAAGGACACCTTGTAACTGCGACTTTTCACTGACTTGGCCTAAAATATGTATTTGACTAAAGTCTGTGTTGCACGACCATATTGAAGCAGTCTAGACATTGCTCAGCTTACAAGCTAGACTTTTCACACAGAAGGAAATAACTGAGTGAATTCTAGAACACTGGCTGAATGCAGTCTGGATTGTTTCAGTGTGGTTTTGGGGGTGCAGGTTGAACGTTTTCAGGAAGTTTGATGTAGTAGGCTTTATCAGGGAGCCGTGGGCCTGTTCAGGTTGGAATGAGAGAGAGGGTGGCATCTAGGAGATGCCCTCTCCATTTTAAAACTGCCTTTATTTTTATCTCTTCTACCAATGCATCAGAGTGTGTTGGGACAAAGGCACTTTTAATTTCCCATAAAACTCTGGGGGAAAATGAATCTAAATGCAAAGTTTATCGCTATAGAAGTCTATATATATATATATATATATATATATTTAAGAATATCGATGTTGTCAAGCATTCCAGCATTTCCAAAAATTGCATTCAAAGGACATTTTCAGTATTTCGATATTTGTTTATATATGTTTTTATTTGTGAATTCACAGTGTCTTTCTGTATGATTGTTTCCAGTTTACAGTATTGTTTACATGTTTGGGAGAGAAAAAAAAAACAATAAATGGGGCACCTTTCACTCATTTGCCATTTATTAATGATGTTGAAGAGAATGTTTTCCTTACATATTTGATCCAAGTTTACTCCCTGCTCTTTTTAGGCTTGCTCTTTTTTTAAGAAACATTTTGATTTATGTTCTTTTTTTTATTATTTGGTTTCGTTCAAATATCGATCTTAAGACTCTAAGTTATACAAAACAAAGTTGCAAAAAGCTTTTAAATTGCATTAACTATTGTATAGACTATGGGAAACCTAATGTGTGGAGGTTTTTTTTTTGTTTGGTTTTTTTTGTATGATACCCAGAAATTAGTATTCATCATGCTACCGCCAGATGGCAGTAGAAACGCGAGTCAATAGCCCCTTGATTCTGAACAAATTGTAGTGAATAATTAACTATTTGTGGCTACCTTCAGAAAGGTGTATTGTGTTAAACCCAAATGGGCTGAACGTCAGTGTTGATAAAAGAGCTATAGAACCTCTATAGTTAACAATTGCATTCTTGTTCTTGTTCATTGCATTTTTCAGTATAATGGGATATATGCATTTTCTGCACACATATGAGATAATATTGAACAAAAGCCTAACAGACAGAAATGAAGGTAGTGCTTTTGTTTCTTTTAACATGTGCCAATAGACATCAATTATTCAAATACAGTCTGCTTTCCCTTTTAAAGGTGCTGTGCAAGGCAGGTCACTGCTCCAGAAAAGGCCCATTACTCTCACAAAGTAGGATATTACAGTTACATCAGTACACTTACACAATAACTAAGCCTTTTTATCTAGTTTGGGTAGACCTTTTTATTGAATAACACCTTAATAGGTTAATTAGACCCTTTCTGCAGGAACCTGTGAACCTTTCTACATAGTTTAAAATGAATGTGAACATACAATTAAGTCCATAATCTAAGACATGTTGTTTATATATATATATTGAAAAATAAAATGTAATAATACATGGACTATTTTTCACTGTAAAGTTTACTGTAAGCATTCAACCATTTATAGTGCAGTATAATAAACAAGAATTAGCATTTCTGCTCTGCTATCCAAGCTCAGAAAATGCTTTATATATTTGTAAGTATGATAAATATATAATTTTTTAGGTTGTTATAAAAGTCTTTCAGATTTGGCCGTATCATTTCTAAAGCTGTTTATGTTGAGATGATATTGTGACATGGTATCACCTGGACAACTCATGGGTCATGCATATTTGAGCTATAAAAATATGTAAATGTCTTCCTGTTCTGGACCAAACACGTGAGAGAATGACATATGATTGGTGCATTTCATGCTTGCATAAGATACTGTACTGACCATTGCTCCAAAATTATGCCCTACCTTGTAAATTTTATTATATAGGTTTGGAGAAGAATCAGATTGTTAGTTTTTTATAGTAGGGATAAAAATGAGTAGTGTAATAAATTAATGGGGTGAAAATGTATTTACCTTGCACCTGTAATAAACAACATGAAACTAATTTCATTCATATAAATTTTACCTGTCAGGTATTTTCCCTTATAGTATAGAAGCTCTTACTAGTCACAGAATGGTAGAACACTCTTAATCATGCTTAAAGGCACTTTATACTGAAACTATCGCTAGTCTGCTACTCTCCGTTTTCCCATTGTGTTTTTGTGCGCTGCAGACGTGGTAAGTGACCAACATTTCAAACATGAACTGCACCTAACCACACTCGAGTCCTCTGCTAATAGCCAAGTGGTCCAACTGCATCATACTGCATCAACCTCAGCCCTGTTTCTATGGCAACTAGCCAGTCCAGAGAAGGGGATACGAAGAGTTGCCCACTTCTAAGGGCCTGCTTTGTCTTCGGGTGCGGCTGTGTAGCCAGATGCGCTGGTGGACCCCCCACCCAATTGCCTGTTCAGTTTCAGCAGCCTATCCATTCAGGAATTTGAGAGGAAAGACAAAGTAAGTTCTTGTGCTTTAGGTTGCACAGAAAAAGAGCAAAAAGTGTTTGTATAATAATAATAATAATAATAATAATAATACATAGTATTGAAAGATGCTTACAATAGTCAGTAAAAAGACTTATAAGACAGCATGTCCAGTATACATAGCATTTATGTTTGCATGCACTACGCGTAAAGTGTTTTTAGTCTATAATGATTTATTTATTTGTGCTACTTTTCCGTGTATTTAATTTCTTACATTTTAAAATTTTAATTCAGTCAGTCTTCTTTGTTAAAGGTTGTCGGTAAGTATAATACAATTACAAAAACAAAACAAAACAAAACAAACCTACTAAATATAGGAATAAAACGTAAAATAATGTAACATTATTTACAAGAAAAGAAAAACAAGAAAAATGTGTCGCGCACTACTTTTGAAAGCTAAAGGCAAATGTTTGCCTATCTGCTGCGAGTGCACTGAGTTTTCAGCTGGTGAGCACGCAAATACAGAGACTGGAAAAAATATGCACGGTGTGAGAGAATAAATCACCTGTAGAAACGGTGATGACGTGGCCAAACTGGGCGGCGCTCCTAGCGAAGGCAGGTGCGACAGCTAGCCACAACGGGGGGCTCGTATCAGTTTCGCTCACCTCTGTTAGGACCGCGCTCAAAGGTTTCTCGGTCAAAGTGCAACGTAAAAACATTACGCGTAAAAAGCGCACCTACAGCTGGCTGTTCGTTACTAAACAAACTACACTCGTTCGAGTCAGTGTGACTTCTCGAAGCCTCCGGCTCGCTTTTTCGATTGCAAAGGCGAACTTGATTTCCAACTCGCGTCTGCCGCTGCACTTTCCGCGTTGTGGAGCTGTCATTTTGGAAGGGGACGCAGGAAGAGGCTTGAAGGACGCTGACCGCTTTGCTTTGTTTAGATAACGGAGACTTCCGAGGAGCAGTGTCGGGACAAAGACGCGGACGCAGAGCGGACACGGTTTGGATGTCGAGAAATGGAGAGGCGAACTTCAGAGAACGCAGGCGCGATGTTGTCATTGCTGACACTTCTGTGGTTTTTCTCAGGTAGGTTTTACGTATTTGGATGTAACTCTGAATATATATATATATATATATAAAGAGAGAGAGAGAGAGAGAGAGAATATTGTAAAGTTGTGAAATGCAAGATGCTATATATAAAAACAGCTATTTTTCTCCTTTAAAAACAGTAATCTAGTAGGGCCACTAGCTTTTGAATGATAGAGAAATATCGGTGTGATGACATAAATGAGTAATTTAGTTTGTTAAAGTACCATTTCAATTTAGGTTGTAAGCAGTGAGGACAGTCTACACTAGACAGTCACTGTTCTTTTACTTTCATAGTCTAATGTATATTATATTATATTATATTATATTATATATTTTCGTCATCATGTAGACATTATATACATACTGAAGGTGACGTAATCCTAAAATGTACATATCGATACACAAACATTGTTACACACGCATGAGAAAATTGTCAGTTCACCCTCATGAGAAATATGTTACCAAAACAGATGTCACTTGTGGTCATCACGGTACGGGAAAGAATCACTCTAGGAGTCATTTACAGGGCCTTTCTGGAGAAAATAACACACTTTACCTCAGGTTTTCCCGCAACAAGTGGTATTGTTGGGCTACTGTTCATTCTTATTTACTCAAACAGAAAATAGTAGTCGTTTGTACTTAGAAGGTAACAAGTGATATTTTACCTCGGCTGCAGTCTGGGACTCTATCACACACATACACACAGAAATACACAATTTTGCAGGTGTGTCCTCCTATTGACTGCACTATTCTTGGAAGAGGAAACGGGAGAGAATGAATGGCATTTTGTAAAATGAGAGAAGGCAACACAGCACTGCCATCATGAGTGCTGCAGGAAACTTGGGGGGGGGGGGGGGATAGTCGGCTCCTTCTGATTGGAGGATGGAGTGATGGCTTTTCAGTGACAAAGTGGCAGCGGGAATGTGCGTCATTGTTCTTTTGCTTTTTTACTGCATCATTTTAAAAAAAGAAAAAAAAAATTGAATAGTTTAAAGTAGTTTGCAGGTCACAATCAATTTTTGTTTTGGTATTGATATATGTAAACCGACCAAATTGAAATCCAAGGTCAGGCCATTCACTGGTTAACTAACCTGAATGGAGATTTGTGCACTGTGTGTAAACTTCTGATAAAGTAGCCTGCCTGCGTGTTATCTGTCTTGCTGTTTACATCAGTGGTGCTAAACACACCGTATCTAGCAGTGGACTTGTGATTAGTCTCTTGATGCAGAATTTGAAAACAAAACGTTCAGCTTGTCCACAATACATAAATATGAGATCCACATCTTAAGGCTAGTGCAGGATTTGAATTCCCAGTAGATAAAAAAAAAAAAAATCACAAGTTGTCTGAGGACAGCAGTACTCCTCAGGGGCCCATCTAGATGTACTGGTCACAGTCACCACAGGCTAACAGCCAGATTAATCCATGAACAGTCCTCCTGCTTTGAGAATAAAGGCTGCTGTTCCAGAACAACATTGGTTGTTGTTGTTGTTGTTTTTTTTTAAGTAGACAGTTTTTCGCACTTCTTCCACTTACTGGGAGACCGGGCATGGTCACGTGTCAGAATATTTTCAAAGACTGCTGGCTGTGGAAGAGATTATGTTTTGCTGTTTGTCTCAGTGTGTTGTATTTTGACTCACTGTTTCCTTTTCAGTCATGTGTCTGGGAATACACATGCCTGCTTGGGAAGAGCTAGCAACGTGCTGGGAATGTGCTGGGAATGTGCTGGGAATGCACTGGGCATGCGCTGGCTCAGAGTACCAGTCTCTCCTTATCTATAAATATTATTTCTCAACATAATATTAACTGGCTGTTCATCTAAGGCCAGGCCCTAGTGCCAGGATTCCAAGTCCTGAGTGAAGTTACTGGCCACTGGTCTCTTTTCAGGACGGATGCAATTCCAAAGTTGTATAGAATCTATCTGTTCTAATATATGAACCAGAAACAAGTATGTGGGTGTTTTTAAATTGCTATTTAAATGTTTATGTTTAAAGAACATCACTGGCTATTGTAAACCGAGTGTTGCTTCTTTGGTGTTTGCAAAATATGACATAGTTTTGATCAAATGGTCCCTATATCATTTAGATGAGGGTGAAGCAGTGTCTCAGTCCAGTAACAAACACTCTCTCTCTGTCTCTCTCTCTCTCTCTCTGTTGCTCATGGTCCCTAGTCCCAAGAGCAACAGGCTCAGTATGGGACAGGGGTCATGAGAAAAGTAGTGGGCTAGTTTCCCAACACAATTTAACCCCCCCCCCCCACACACACACACACACACACACACACACACCCTCCTCCTCCTCTTCTTGTAGTTATCGTTTTCCATTTTAAAACAGTAAAATCCTGGGGGAGGGGAGATATTGTATTGTATGTTCAGGGTGCTTATCTCTGTGATTATAACAAGGCAGTGTGAAGACGGTGCATGTGTATTCTAATGAGACTTTCTTCTGCATCTCACTAATGATACTGCCAGACCCATTTAATAGAGAATATTTATAGTAAGCGTTTCTTTCTCCAGTTGTTTTCCAAAGACAGTGCCTTGGCATGAAACTCTGACTTCATGTTGGCAAAACAAACAAATACAATTATGGAGTTTCTGTCTGTGTGACAGATGGGGCACCAATCACATGTAAGCATAGTGGGAGAACTACTCTTTTTTAAAGAACGTATCATTTGAGTGATTCATTGTATTAAGTGGTGTGTATGCGTGTGTCTGTGTGTGTCTGTGTGGTGCGCTGCCATAGAGTTCACTACAGTCCTGCTGATGTCTCCACATTTCTACCCTGGAGGGGGATTGTATTGACACTATAGAACATAATAACATGTTATTAATAACACAGAATATAATTTTGGATCGTGACAGCTATAGAAATCTAGACACAGAGAGAGTGAGAGAGAGAGTGAGAATAGCCAACCTGTCAGGTTGTGTGTAAGAGGAGCGTTAAGGCAAGGTCTGGTGTTAGCAAGTTCATCAGCACTTGCAGGCTACAGAGATGGATTCACCTTCCACAGTCCATTACTGTCAAACCTTGAGAACACACACACACACTGCCTCACTCATCTTCATATATAATTACACACCCAAACTTAAGCACTGATGGGGATTTCTTGAATCTGTGTTTTGGTCTCTATAATAGTCATTTTTCGTACAATATTGTGATTATAGAGTCCCAGCTGGGACACCAGTATTACACCCTGATGCTATTGAGACCTGTGACTCAGTTATGCCAATGAGAGTTTGCTCATGCAACTTCTCTGCCACACAATGGTGATATTTCTCCTGTAAGCAAACAAAACAATGATGTCATACTCACATTACACTATGATCATATTGTTGATGATTTTCCTCCTGGGGCAGGGGGGCCTCAACATAAGTTTACCTTGGCTGATAATTATAGAAATGTGATTCCATTTCCAATAATCTTATTGTTATTTTCACTCTGTCAGTGGCTAAATGGACAAAGCCCTATAGGGCACAGCAGTAACACGCATTGATCTGTAAGAGTATAACAGCGCGGGAGTTTGAGAGTGCACTCCTAGCATGGTGTGATTGCTTTATTCTCTTCTGGTAGCAGTGGAAGGGGTTACATACTCCAAAATGAATTTACCATATTTAGATTTAAACCCTATTGTGTTAAGCCAATGGCTCTTGGGACACATTCACGTAATATCAGTCCGGAAGTATGATTTCAATGTAAGGAAATGGTGTTAAATTACACAGTCACAACATTAAGTTGTTTGTTTGTTTCCTGTACATACTGTATATAGTAACCTGTTTTTAGAGGAACACAAGGCAATGTGACTCCCCCACTGCTAAGATGTGTCCTAATGTCATAGATCTACACGTGTAGGAGTGTTAGTAACCACGTGATGACTTCAAAGGGAGAGAACGGATTTCAGGCAGCATCTGTGGGGGAGTATATCTGGATTTGACACACTCTAGTTTAGAAATATTTTTCTTAGGTGTAGGAAATGTAAAATGCCTCAGTGTCAGAGTACTTCAAGTAGGGTATTATTTTACACAGTAGTATGTAAAATTGTCTTCTTTGAAAAGGTCAGTGGAAAGCTCCTTGGGTCTTCCATGTTTTTTCTTGGATCATAAACTGATTTTTCACACTTCCATTCCAGTCTGTTTTGTAGTGTAGATTGCAGGGTAATGCTCTCTCCTCCCATTAATTAACATGAGATGAGTTATAGGTGCCCTCTTACCCTCTTCATTTAGGGTCCAATCATTGACTTTCGTTGACTTTCTCACTTTTTCATCAGGCACTTCAGGCAACGCCTTGTGCCTCATCCCTGTTTAATCATTTCTGGCCATTATTAATGATAATTTTAGTATATTTAGTATAAAATACTAAAGTTCGACTCAACATTTTATGAAATCTGTTTTTCTTGTAAAGTATATATTTTAGAAGAATATGTTCTTGCTCAGCCAGTTTAGTAAATATTACAGTAGATGTAGATTATCTGTGACTTCAAGACACTTTACCTGCCAAACTGTGTCTCAGCCATTGCCGAGCATGTGAATAAGCAGCGTGCGAAGGTGATGGGGTGGCGTGTGCCTTGTAGTGTGCAGGGCTGGTCGGCTACAGTGCGAGAGTTCTTTAACTCATCTCTGACACCTAAAGCTAGACTCATGTCTTCAGCAGATGTGCTCCTGTACTGCTGGCTGCCTGCTTCATCCCAGCACACAACACTGCCCAACACGGCACCCTACTGCTCAGAGACTACTCCCTAGAGCTTCTGTAGCGAATACATTAATACTTGACATGGCATCCTACTGCTAATGGATTACTCAAATGACAGCAAATACCCTCAAATGCTCTCTTCACCGTGCATGCTCTTCGGCAGTATCTCCGTATTCTTCTCACATCATTTCCTGACTAACATAGGAAAGCCACTCCATACCCCCCGCCCCCAATCCTTCCGTTGTCCATGACACCTGCATAGACGCTTTCAGAAGCAAGCCCGTGTTAGCGTGTACACGACACGTGCCCTTCCGGAACGCTCCTCCCATGCTCCTCAGCTGCCCTTACCTGTCACTGGCTGTTCACTCGCCTGCTCTGATCCGAAATCATCTGAAGGAATCAGCCCCAGGGAACGCATCTACTCCTCCTCTGTTTTAAAAATAGCCCCAGCTGTCTGGATCGGCCACTCCCTCCCCTGACCCTATCGATAATTCAGGCCATAATTACTGTGTAATATATAATTGAGCACTTGATGAAAATCTGCAAAATGTTCTTTTGAAGAGTTTCACCCTTAACCTAGTCTAGCTCAGCACTCTGGCAAGCAGATATATTAATGTGACGATCTTTTCCCACAGCTGGAACAGCTCCCATATGAAAAGAAGTAATTTCATTACTTGTATGTTGACTATCATGGGATCTGAGAGGGGTGCAAGCAGGCATTTGCAGTTTATTAACTGATGCTATCCAATAAGTATCATTAATTTTGGTCAAAATGAAGTACAGCAGCCTTTAACCAAGTCACATAAAGGGTTCACCATTGTATATTCAGTATACTGCAAGGAACATGTCTATTGTAGTATGAAACAGTTATTATAATGTAGTTTTTGTCCATATTGTGCAGTCCTAGTCTTTCAATAAATGTGAATATGCTTTTGAGTTTTCTGCAGCCACTGGGAGCTCCAAGAAAGCCATGCATAGCATGTGGGCTTGTAGCCTGGTGAAGAGAGGTACTGTTTAAAAATCCAGAGTGCTACTGAGCTCTCAATTTGCCTGTGAGGATTACTGCCGGGATTATTAGGCCATCTTAAAGTATCAGCAAATTTGCTTAGTGCTTTTATCTGAGAACAGGACAAGTGAGAGTCCACTGTGAAGTGTGTCTGTGTGTCTGTGTGTAGGTGTGTATGTGTGTCTGTGTATGTGTGTCTGTGTATGTGTGCGTGTGCATGCTTTACAGATTTTCTTCTCCCCTCCCTCCTGTGTTTTGGGGAACAGGGCTTTAATCCCAGATCTTCCCATTTGCGTCGCGCACAGTTGGCTCCATCAGCACATGTGTAAACAGAATGTACCACCAAGGTTTAGCACACAGGAGTCTCTTTCCTAATGCACTGCAGATGACATCTGAACTGTACACATCCACAGTTCATCCATTGAGATAATAAATGTGTAATATGTAAAGCTATCCAGTCTGGATTTTTAGATATTGCTTTTTTGTAGTGCATTTTTTTCCTGATGTGGTAAATTGGCAGTGAGATCTCGGTCCGCCTGCAGAATGATAAAGCCGTGGTGACATTTAAACGTCTTGTAAAGCATTTCAGAGGTGGAATCCATGGATTTATACTAAAGCTTGAGAACTATTCTGCAATGTCATACTGTATTATATAAAGTGTTGCTCATGTAGCTCATGTTGCTCATTGATGTTGCAATCAAAAAATCACAAGCAAAGGTTCCTTTGCCATGTAAAGCTGTAGATTTGGAATTGCTTTCGAATGAGTAAGCTTGCATAAATTAGTGGTGATGTCTATTTTTATGGAATTTCACTCTGTAGTGTGCCAAGGTTTGGGCTGTGTCTACTAGGGGCGGCTCCAGGAAAGGTGCAGGTCTGCAAGAAGGTGATAAGTTCATGCCACCCAAAACACTCAGTGTGAGTGTGAGTGTGAGTGTGTAGGTGAATGTGTGTGGACCATGGAAAATATTATTTGACTAGGAGAAACGACGAATGTGCTTGGGCAGCTTGTTGCGCCAGGGTGCCCAGGAGGTTATCCTTGGCCTTCCGTGCAGATGCTGATCTGCACTGCCTTGTTCTGCTTTGCTCAGGGTTCTGTGTCCATGTGTGTGCGTGTGCGTATGTGTCTGTGCGTGTGTGTATGTGTACATTTAAGATGTGGCTCTTTCTAGAACAGCCACAGAGTTGAGATCTTTCTCTTCAGTACACCATTACACTGGTAACCTTTATACTTTACCATTATGTAAGCCTGGATTAGATGAGGCCACTTATCTATAGTTTTTATTTATATTTATCAATATGGATCCAAATTGTTATAGCACTGACTATTTACTTCAATCATAAGAGTTTCTCTTTTTGCAAAAGAATACAAAGCTTTTCTTCAGAACAAGCACCCTTATCATGATTGACGGTGTGGTCATTTATTTTATGCCGTTTCCATTAAGGCTTTGGTTCAATGGTCTCTCAGGTCCTGCTGCGCATGTGTGTTTCAGTATAGAATACTTTAGTTGCATGCACTGATTGCAGCCATTACACAGGCCCATAGTGACCCTGATGGCAGTTAGTGTATTTGAGGGTGTGTTTGTTCCTTTCAGAGGAGTGCTGAATGCCTGTGGGAACTGGAGACCGCACACAGTCGCTTGGGGATTGATCTCCTCTCATCTTCACAAACACACACTCACTTGCACACACCCTATCACATCACTTCATAATTGCTCTCACTGATCAAAAAAGACGATCTCTGTGATAAGTCAGTGTTTATTATGTAGAGTGGACAAAAGCATAACAGTACCTGTGTTCTCAAGATGTTCTGATTTAGACATCACCCTGACCTCACGGTGATGCTGGTCTGAGCTGATCTGTTGCTCATCTGAATGGTAATGGCTTTAGAATTTCTCTCGGGAGTAGGTGTTACAGTAATGGTTTTGTTATATACTGACAGATCCATTTAGTTTTCGGTTTTTCTCGCAGTTCTTTCCATCACCCTCGGTGCCTTAAGACCACTTAACAGCAAAAATAAAGCTTGTGTAATCATAATTATAGGAAGGTGATTGCATTATTTACATGCAGTGTGAAATCCCTAAGTGCATGAGGAACAAAGAAAGAGTTTGTATTCCTAATTAATAAATTTGATCACAATTATAATGAACAAAATGTCCTTTGTTTTTCACAATACAGGAGAGATATATCTGTCTCAGTAATGGTTGCAGTTAGTAAAACACCAGAGCACCAGGGGTTTAGGAAAAAAAATGAGATTGAGATTGACCTGCTCCAATAAATATCCCAAAATTATGATTTTTAAAACTTTATGACCTAATTGTACAGGACATGTGTCTTTTCTAAGTAAACAATGTTGTGCATATGCTGTATCACTTATGTGTTTGTCTTCTTAAAATCTTTATAAAATGTCCTATACCAGGAATGACATAGTATTTTGATGAACTATGTGCAGTGATGTAAATAATTACTGGTATTTAATTAAAACTATTAGAAATTGTCCCTTAAACATAAAGTTCAAATACCCCCATTACACTAAGGGTTGGTTTCCCAAACATGGATTAAATATTAGACTAAATTGCAGTGGCAAAGCTAAATCACCATTCGAAATTCAAACAAATTTCCAAACATATTTTAGGCTTAATCTTCTTAAAGGTTAAGTAACTAATGTTAAAATTAAATTTAATGATTAGGTTTTGTTTTCTGCTTTCCAGGAAGCTGATGTTTTTGTGGTATGTGCTGGTGTAAAGGGGAGTTGGGTGTCTTTGTCCAAAACAATTACATTACGTAACAGATGTAAAACTCAGGAGACATTACTTAAAGTGCAGTGTGAATGTAGCAGCCTGCTGCAGAGATGACCTCACTTATTTATTTGCCTCCATCTCATTGTTTCAAGTGAGCCAACCTTAGTTTGACCTGATCCTATCTCACCTGACACCCCTGACCGCATCACTTAGTTATCTCCACTGCAGCTACATGGGCAGTGATGAACTCTGCAATAACCTGAGAATAAGTGGCATATTGTTTGAGTTTTTTCAGTTACATTTTTTTTTTAAAGGCTGACATTTTTATTTTAGTAATAAAAATGTGTAGCTGTGTGGATTAAAGGTGACACATGGAACTAACATTACTAAAACATTATAAAATATTTTAATGTTTATCTCCATTTATTGTATACCAAATAAACCATTTTAATCTTTAACTGTTGCAAAAATCAGTTTGAATTTATTAAAAGTGTTCAGACTTTTCTTTATATGGAATATGTAAATATGCTTGTTAGTGTAATGAATTGAAGCCTCATTTTAGAATGAATTTATTGATAAAGGTAAGTCTACTATGCTTTTGGCTAACCCAACATGCATATTATCTTAACTAAGCCATATCTGTACCCTATAAGTAATATACTACTCCACCCTGTTGACTAAGGGCTTCGCCTGTCGCTTTTGACGTGTAAAGCACAGGACACGCCAATGTTTGTTTATATTGTTGATGTAATCAATTTGTTGCCTTTATGATTTTATCCCTACCAGTCATCTGATGCTAGTTTGCTTGGTGGTGCTCTGTGGAAAGGATGGGGGAGAAACAGAAAGAGGCCTGGACTCAGAAAGAGGGCACGCCTTCTCTGCAGAGGTCTAGTGGGAGCTGGATGATCACAACAGACATTATGTCCTTTTGTTGGCCATTAAAACTCAAGTGTTGAGATTGAATCCTGTATATGAAAGTGGCAAAGGTGTTTTTATGCCTGCTGATGGTGGGAGGAACAATATGACCCTGTGTGTGCAAACATGCTGCGTGTGTTTTGTTTTGTTTTTTCCCTAATCTGCAGAGCACTACTAAATTACTTAGTTACAGCAGGGGTTTTTTTTGTTTTGTGGTTTTTGTTTTTTGTTTTTTTTGCAACATGTTTTCATTTGAATTTCAAAGAGAAATTGAGAAACCGGCCCGTAAATGGCCACAGCAGATCCCTGGGGTTGTGTATCTCCAGGAAGCGTATCCGTTTGGGCGCTTCCTTTCCTCTTGTCTCCGTTTCCTCTCTCAGTTGCCTACCACTCCCTGATAAGCTCTGGCATTCTCGCACGCTGCAATTCCTCAGCTCCCAGATCAGCTCGATAATGCCGCAAAATAAATAAATGCGTTTCTCGGGGTGCGGTTGTGCAGCCGTTCCTCTTCCAGCCTGTGGCACAGTGATATAGAGGGAGGATCCACCCAGGCCCAGAACCAGGATAGAGGAAGCGTTCACAATCGGATGGACCTGGAATTTACTCGGCAGAGTGGGGGGAGTCGTTGCATTTCTGTGCATACAGAATCAAAATGCATGTAGTGAGGTTAAGTCCCTTTAAACATTGCCAGCTTCTAAAAGTATTTTTAAAAAATGGAAATGTATAGCCAATGGAAGAATCAAAAGCCAGTCTATCTCTAATATGATGTCTAAAAGGTGTTTAAGTTGTCAAGAAAAGTTATTTTATAATTGTATCATTTACACAGTGCCACTGCTTGCGTTATAAACACTTCATTAAACAATAGTGCTTTAAAAAGTGACCTTCAGAGATGATTGTGGCCACTGCTAGTTTGGTCTGTGGTCTAATCTCAACAGGATGGGGGGGATGTGACTCTGTTAGCCGGGCCTCCACCCTGCCTTCCTGTTACTGGATCCCTGTTAGACATCAGAGCAGTAAAGAGGCGCTTTGTAGGCTCCAGGAGACTATTGTCTCCTCTCTCACGGGACCTAGTGTTACCGAGGGAGGCCATGCTGGCTGGCTAAAGCACACCAGCTAGCGATGTGAGGCCTACATCATAATAAATAATGGAGAAGGGCAGAATAACAATAAACAAAGAAACAAAGCTCAAGATGTTGGTTTGGTCAGTTTGAATGAATGCATCTTTTCAGAAGGAAACTGACCCGTCTGTTGAGTTTAAGTTATAACTTGACTGTGTTACACCATCAACCCACAGATAAAGTAGCTTTTAGCTTTTGTTCTTGGGCAGTAGGTCTTATGAGCCCGAGCTGCTTTCTAACTTTGCTTTTTTCTGATTCTGTCTGTTTAAATCCTGTAGATACTACGTTACCTTACATTGGTGTGATGTATTTCAGTCAGGAACGTGTTCAGATAGTTCAGATGTTTTTCCTGAAGTCCTTAATGTAAGTCAGAGGCTTAATGAAAGGAGGAGTGTGTGTGTGTGTGTGTGTGTGTGTGTGTGTGTGTGTGTGTGTGTGTGTGTGTGTGTGTGTGTGTGTGTGTGTGTGTGTGTGTGTAAAGCCTGCTATTAGCTGGGGGAGCATTTGAAAGAGGCTGTCAGGCTTAGCACCCACTGACTGAGATGAAATCCAACTGGAGGCAGCACAGCCATCTCGGAATGACAGAAGAGGGTTAGCAGAGAAAAGCTTCACTTCCTGCTCAGAATTTTACACAGCAATTACAGCACTTCTACTCATACAGTCACACTCATATTTTTCACCCTAGAACTCACTCTAGCCTTTTGGGACAAGAATTCAGACAGTTACTAACTGGGGTTAATAGCCAATAGATAAGACTGCTTTACAATAGGCCAGAACCCGGGGCCAGTGACCTGTGTCCTCATGGCTATACTTCCTGTGTCAGTCCTGTTTTAAGGCTTTCCTTGATCTTTAGAAGGGAAGGCCATGTTTAATTACCAGATAAACATACATAGAACTAGTTAGATTTTTCAAAGGTTTTAAAAGAAATGTGGATATGAGGAATATTTTAAGCATGATCTATCCCAACATGAGAATATAAATTCATGTCATATGGCTGGTTGTAAAACCCGTTAAATGGAAAGTTATGAAATGGTGTTGCTCTGTAACAGTCAAGGATTGTAGTAGGAGTGTGATGTTAGGCAGGGGTTAGAGAAGGGCATGTGGCATTTGGAGTGGGTTGGAGAAGATAGTACTGAATGGACTGTGGAGTGCCGAAGGACTGGGGAGCTTCTACAATGGATGTATGATGCCTGCAGAGGTCAAAGGTGATGGTACAAAGCAAACTGAAACTGACTTTACATGGTGTAACCTATACTCCTGGGCAAAAAGATGGATGGAACCCAACATTAAATTCAATGGTCCTCACAACAAATCATTGGTCAGAAAGATAACAAGACTTTCTCCACTCCTGAGACCCTTACCACCATTTGCTTATCACTGCTTGTTGCTGCAGGGAACTGGTGGGGGGGAAAGCTGGAAATATGGAAATTCATTTACATATTGTTGTGTGATATTGTGTTCCGATTTCCTTGGGAAAGCCATAAATCTTGAATTGCATAAAAGGGATAAACATGTCGTCAAAGCACGTTGGCAAAAGTCGTCTTCTCACGTTCCTACGGTAAACCACAACTGAGTACAGAGCAATATGATAACATCACACTCTTATGCAAAGACCCACATCATTACATTGATTAACACACGCTCAAACATATTTTCCCTTTAACACACAGTCAATCATATTTTCTCAGAAAATGTCACTGTATCCTTAAAGATGCAGGTGATTCAGATACTGATTCAGAATAAATAAATAAATAATAATTAGTAGTAGTAGTTGCATTTATATAGTGCCTTTCTCAAACTGGAGGATGCTTTACAAATAACACTTTTTTTTTTTTGTATGGTTAAGCCCCATAAGAAGGTAGATTGAAAATAGCCCTGCTGACAGCTGTGTCCCCCAAATGACACACACACAAGCATCACCAGATATGTTTCGGAGGGTTTCATAGGAATTGAACTAGAAATAGAAATCATAAGGCTGCCATAAAGCAAATGTCATAGCCACTCCTGGTACACCCGGATTCTCTCTCTCGCTCTCTCGGACATGGTAGAACTAACTGTAGAAGACATGAGAAGAAACAGAAAGCTGTAAGAAGACATAACCCCAAAAGGAACAGAAGTAGCTGAAACGATTTAAAGTATATAGTTAGATATAGATTTGAATGTATCCTTAATCATAGTTTATGGCATTTGTGACATTTTTAAAGAGTGTCATGTCTGTGAAAGTAATGAAAATAATAATAGCAGAAACTTCGATCGGTAGAGTCAACGTCAAATTTATTTATAGTGCTTTTTACAGCACACGGTGTCATTAAGCAGCTTTACAAATGTCTGGGTACAGATCCCTACTGAGCAAGCCAGTGGTAAGCGTGGCAAAGACTAACTCCCCAAGTCCGATCCTAGTCAGGTCCTGAGGTTCTTTGGGCTTCGTGAAAATGGGGCCTGCTATATTCATTCCTCTGATATGTTTTATGGAGTGCTTGAGGAGTGATTAAGTTCTATTCAAAGACTTGAAGTATCTTTGATATGTTTTAAATACAGCTGATTATGGAATTATGAAGCAGAGAGCATTTGTCATTCACACCACCTCTCTCTAATTGCTACCTAGCAATGTTATAAGAATGGCATTCTGGAGAATGCATTAGAGAATGGATTATCTCTACCACCTCTTGAAATGAAGATTTTAGAAATGATAATGTGAGAGTGGTCTGCTGTGGCAACATGAGCCAGTACTAACAAAGTAAACTGAATACTGCAAATTGTATGTTTTGAAATGGAGTCGTGAGCGTCTAAATGGACATCACCTTATTTGTGCATATATGTCCATGCTTCTCTCATGCAAAACAACATTTATAAGGTTGTCATACCTCTGCATATTTCTAATTTTTGGCATGTCTAATTCCAGTTTATTTTGTTAGTCCACTGTTGCCTTATGGCTTTATGGGTTGTTTTTTTTCTGTCCATCTGAAGTCCTCTTAGGAATTCAGCCAAGTACATTTCCATAAATAGTTCTTCATTATTTAAGGGTCCATGTTATTATAGCCATGTTTTTCCCCAGATCAAATGGTTTTCCTTTAAAAATTTGACTTAGTCATGTAGTCAAACACTTTCTGTCCTATCGAAAAGGCAAACAATACGGTGAATTGACAGTAGTTTCATTCTTGGGCAATAGAATTACATGATAGTTTTGCAGTTTCAATATACTAGGCATAATAAAAGCAAATGTATGTATGTATGTGTGTGTGCTCGCTTCTGTTTGTCTCCAGTGCCATGTGCAATAATCACAACTCCCAAGCCTAGCTGCTTCAATCATTGCCTGTAACTGTTATTTAAAGCTCACTTCCGGAGTTCCTTTCCATGTTGAGATGCAAAGCTTCTTTTCCCTGAGACAAACACCATGTACAATTTTTGGACTTGTCTTTTTGCTTTTATCATCAGCCAGACCAGTTGCTCATGTGGGATGTTTAACAGTGGAATTGTGCCAAATGTTTGCCGGATGTGTAAGCAAGAGCAAGTCTAAATTAATTTAACAGCAAGTGGGTAAGAGAAACACTGAGATTAAGCATAAATGCGATCTGGTTAACATGATGCCAGGCCTGTCTTGCGGCACTGCTAATTTTGTTAAACCACATTGGATAATTATTTTTCCTGTAATCCTGTCCCACCCTTTGAAAATGTTTTAACCTGTTAATCCTGAATTCTTATCTCAGCTCTTTTGTTTGAGCTACAGGTAAGTGTAACGGTGAGCGTTAAGGAGGTGGACGCATGCGCAGAGAAGAATCAGAGTCGGTACAACGGTCCAGGGTCAAATTACCAATGCGGAGAGTACGGGGATGCATGATTAACAAATAAAAACACACGAAGGCAAACGGGAATCAGGCTATAACAAAAGACGCTAGGAAAACTCGGGGCTGAGAAACACAACGATTTAAACGTACGGAGTCAATGAACAGCCAAAACTTACGGGGAACAAGGCAGATCTTAAATACAGTGAGCTAAACGATGGACAGGTGTTGAAAATCAAACGAGGTGCGGAGAAAACAAAACTATGGAACGGAACTCAAAAAAAAAACAACACATACAGGGAAAACACGGAACCCGGAACCCGGGAGGGACTGATCATGACAGTAAGAATACTAGGAAGTAGAAGTACTAGAACTTTTATTTAAGATGACTATTAACATGTATCAGTTTAAATCTCAAAGTAACATTAATGCTTAATTCATCTTGTCACAGGTATTTAATTTTTCTCCTCTTATCTAGCCTTTGGGTGTCTGACTGCTTTTAAACCTAATTTATATGCTAATTTGAATGTGCAGTCTTTATCAAAGTTCTCGTGAGTATTTACCCATACAGACATTTGAAGATTAAAAGGATGACTAGAAATGTGTGCCTGAAAATTGCTCTTAAATTGGTCTTTCACTTTCTTTCTCTCTCTTGCTCACTCTGTCTGTCTATATTTGTCTATTTTTGTAATATGCTCTCAGGTACATGTGGGAAGTAGTTAATAGTAAGCAGTTGCTCCGTGCTGGATCAGATATGAGGTGTGAGATTTGTGTGGCAAAGATAATCGCATGTTGTAATATGTAGTGTAATCCAGGCAAAACTCATCCATGTTAATCCAGGCAGAACTCATCATGTTAATCCAGGCAGAACTCATCGTCTTAATCCAGGGTGTCCTGAGTATTTTCTAGGTTTCCACAGATTATTAACCTCACAGCTGTTAAACCATCAAACAGGAGAAACTGATATTAGATAATCTCAGATAGTGCTATTCTAAATATCATCTTTTTGCCATGCATATAATATCCTCTGTATTTGAAAATGAAAGGCAAACTCTTGAGCTCTGAGAAGTTCATGGATTCTCTGAATGCTTGAGACATGTAAGGCCAAAATATGATTCAGAGACTAAAGGAGGAAGTGACTTAGTAGCCTAGTCTGGTGACTGTGTATGATGTGAGTATGATTTAGTATTGTTTGAAGGTACACAGAAAAAGCTTTTGTTATTTTTCTTGTTTTTGTATTACACTGGATGGATTTTTCCTCCAGCCTGTTTAAACTACGATGAAGTGGTCACCATTTCCAGTGATTTAGACTGAGATTTTCAAAGTGATCTGCGTGTACTTAAATGTGTACTTACAAGGCTCATTACGAATGAATAAAAGTCCATTAATAACATTAACATTAAAACTTTACATTGCAGTTCCTCCCTGGAATTTTATTAAGAAATAAGCAATTATTTGCAAAAAAGTCAAAAATAACAGGTAATTGTAATGGTAAAACATTTGTTACATGGGAAGTATAGCTTCTAAGGCAAATTGCTACAGAGTTTGCTGTACAGTGCAATTGCTACAGTGCAGACAACACTGATCTTTTTTCATATAGTCTTTGAGCTGTTGTATGCCACATTGATGCTGATAGATTCATTTATTAACTGTTCCAAAAAAGCTGCTATTATGGAAAACTCTGTATCCCATGTGTGTGCATGTGTGTTCGTGCGTGTGTGTGTGTCTTTTTTGCCCACTACTTTTGGATTGGGTCCCAGTCTTTTTTTTTTTTTTTTATCACTATGCACAGGTCTTTCCTGTCTCTCCAGGCTGTAGAAACAAAGGAAACAAGCAGGTTTTGGGTGGGAGTCTGGGGTTTTGAGGAGGTGAAGGGTGAGGAGCTGAGGGGTTCTGTTGCACCAAGCCTCTCATCTCTGAATTTCGCTGGTGTTTCATTAATTTACTGATTCTTTCCTCGCTCTCACTCAAGATGTAAGGTCTCAGTAACTCAACCATAAATCAACTACTTATGTTAGAGCACCTCAGCATATCAAATATCAATATATCAATATAAATACTGTCAGTAGCTGTCCAGTGGTGATTCTCAGCCAAACTTGGCTTCACTTGTAGCACTGTCAGAATTCATAGAGTTTTATTTAACCTTCAGCTGCTCAGTGGGAGCTCTCTGGAACATCTCACACACAGTCTTGTGCACAGATATAATAAAACAACACAAACGCACACGCACGCACACACAAACACACACACACACACACACACACACACACACTACCTACATAATGCCACTCACAAACCTCCTCCCATCCTTACACAGCAATTAAACTAATGCCATATAAACATATATTGAATTAACTGTCTCGGTGTGATAGTTCAAATACATCCTCTCCTCTGTTGTCTGTAATTACCATCGTCTGTATTTAGGGGCGGCGGTGAGGGTAAATGAGTCTTTTCTGTTTATCTGATAATTAGCTTCTCTGTGCTCTTTTCTTTTTTTACTCAAAGCGGTTTTGACCAAGAGGTGCAGCAGTAGATGGTCTTGTCTTCCTGCTCACCTCTACATTTCTTGTTCACTTGTCATGCCCAGGCCTGACTGGCAGACTGAGTCCATCCTATGATCCTCTCTTCCTGCAGCTCACAGGCACACGGCACAGTACACACACATCTCTCTCAGTTCTCCCCAGAGGACCTTGGCAAAGCCCGGATTGTCTCTGTTAGAGCTGTAGCTCTGAGTTTGCCAATTGCTCTGCTGCACTGGTTGTTCTACAGGG
The DNA here is from genome assembly GCF_041902795.1 of Electrophorus electricus. Classification (NCBI taxonomy): domain Eukaryota; kingdom Metazoa; phylum Chordata; class Actinopteri; order Gymnotiformes; family Gymnotidae; genus Electrophorus; species Electrophorus electricus. Next base: position 15,422,605 of record NC_137515.1, read on the forward strand.
TGCCATTGAGATTTTAACAGACTGACTTGGCTTAGAACTCTGAACTCGGGAAAGGCCCCAAGGATGGACTGACGTTATGGCATCACTTTGTGGCTTTGATGGAGGTTAAGGAGGAAGGCTGGTGTCCACCCAGCCCCTAGTGAGGACATAAAAAAGGAACCATCTGGGTGCTCTTCATATGAAGTCCTCAAGGCTGTAGACCTGTTGGGGAGACTGAGGAATAAACATGCCAATCTGCACTCTTTCTACAGTCCACTTCTTGCATGAAAAATGTTACTGCACCCATGGGCAGGGCCGTGATTGCCCGCCCTGCCCTGCCGTTCAATGATTTTGTAGACTAGTAGTAGCACTAAAGTCAATTCTGCTACTAACTTAAAGCCAGTGTATAGATTTTAGAACTGGAGTAATGTGCCCTGTTTTCTCTGTCCTGGTCAAAACTCACAGCAACATTCTGATTGAGCTGTACTTGTTGAATTGTCTCTTGGGGGAGCCCAGTTAAAAGACCACTGTAGAAGTCAACACTGCTGGATATTAAAGCACACATGACATTCTCTAGGTGTCAGTGGGACATTAAGCCTTTGTTTCTAGCTGTTATTCAGATAAAGAGTAGTAAAGTAACCTCTATTGCATTTTGTTTTATGTATTTGAAATATTATATGTCTAAGAAAACCGGAGAAAACTGATACTGTACCCTTAGCTTGTAAATCAGTACTGTGGCGTGTCATTGGAAGGTTGATATCCATTCAACTTCATTGCCTTTGTGTTTTTACTACAGTACCACAATATCAGGTTACACTCAAACTTAACCTACTTCTTAGAGAATGTGATAAGCATTTCAGACACAATAGAACAAACTCTGAACAGGCTCAGTGCCTTGACACACAACTTGTGTTAATGAGGGTAGGAAAAGTCCCCTCCCACGTATACCCCTGTTTGTGCTTAACTCAGGGAAATAAACATGTATTTAGAAAGGGACCATACTATGTTAAAGTTTCCGATGTTACTAAGTGAAGTTTGGCAGGTAGTGTTATATATTGTGTTCTCGAGAGTAGAACAAAGAGAGAGATTAACAGACCACGTATATAATTCAGATCTGACCCAGCTCCTGCTATGAGTGGATTAGTAGCTATATATCAGAAAGGGGAAGGGCAAATACCAGCATCCCTCTCTCTCTCTCTCTCTCCCTCTCTCTCTCTCTCTCTCCCTCTCTCTCTCTGTCTCTCTCTCTCTCTCTCTCTCTCCCTCCCTCTCTCTCTCTCTCTCTCCCTCTCCCTCTCTCTCTCTGTCTCTCTCTCTCTCTCTCTCTCTCTCCCTCCCTCTCTCTCTCTCTCTCTCCCTCTCCCTCTCTCTCTCTGTCTCTCTCTCTCTCTGTCTCTCTCTCTCTCTCTCTCTCTCTCTCTCCCTCTCTCTCTCTCTCTCTCTCTCTCTCTCTCCTTCTTCCTATCCCAGCAGCAGGTTCCCCCACAGTGCTTATCCTTGTTCGTGTGTGCTTTGCAGTGTAGCTAACAGCAGGTCCTCTATTATAAGAGAGATTGCTGCAAACGCTCCTCATTCCACATTAATTGCCATGGCCCCCATCTCCCCCTGTGTCAGGCACTCTCGCTCTCGCCACTGGCCATCCTCATTCGTCCTCCTTTTATCTTCCATCTTCTATCTACGGTCTCCAGCCTGCGCAGCTCTGACGAGTTCTCTTTTTTCCTTTTTTCTCTTTCTTTTTTGCTCTCGTTCTCCCTTTTTCTCTAACTCTCGATCGGTTTGATCGTGAATTCAGGATGGTGGTGGTTAACTGTAATAATAATCTTTTCATAGACTTTGCGTACAAGCTGTTTCAAACATTGAAAATGACTGGTCATGCAAACAGCAAAATGCAAATGAAAATATGCAACAAAAAAAAAGCTACTTCTGTAAGTACTATACCAAATGGGAAACTGGAATGCCAGAAGTAATTTAGTAGGTCATTAGATGAGCTAATGTGGTGAAATCGTTTCAATTAGATTAGCTCGTGGGCCTGATGGAAGCTGTCATTAGAGAGTTGTGATAATGGCTGATCATTAATGGCTTGAGGGCCATTGTTTCCCAGTGGCTGGATTTACAATTCTCATCTCCTCTTTCCTCCCCTACATTTTTATGCGTTGGCTGGATGAAGGCTTGGGTCTTCATCGCAGGTCAGGTGTGGGCGTCTGTAACTCACCCTCCTTTTAGAACAGTCACCTCCCTGAAAAGTTGGAATGCTCTACAACCAGGAGTGTATGCAGCTTCCCAGAGCAGTGTGTTGATCAGGGATTAGTGTGCTCTTTTGCAACCGAACAAAGACATTCTGTTGCATACTATTGACGCATATAGATATTGATGCATATTGACTGACGGTGCTTGAAAGTCCAGATTGGTTTCAATAAAGCCTCTTGGCTAAGGTGTTGCTTTATAAAGGAAGAGTGTGGTGGGGAACACACAGCAGAGCACAGCACATTCATCCTTTGCTGTTGTGGAGACATCACACACACTCAGCGCACAGATTCTCGAGGCCTGATTTACCTGCCAATCTGTTGCTGCTCCCCACTGAGCAGCTGCCACTGACTTGTTCTTTTATTGTGACTGAGTGGCTAAGCGCTATAATTTGTCTTAAAACAATAATACAGTGAACAAGAAACAGTAATTATGTTCTAATGCCATAAAAGCAGGTAAGTTGTGATCTGTAGAATATTTGGCTCCCCCTTCTGGTGACTGAAGTGTAATACAATCACTTTTTCTTTTTTTTCACAATAAAAATAGTGGTATCAGTGTCGGTTTATTTTGTTAATCCTGTGTAATAAGGATGATAAGGATGTTTAGCATATGATAAAGGCCATCTGACCTCATTCCAAGTATTATTAGCTAATATGGTTAATCTCTATTATATGTATATGTATGTGAGCACAGTGTAAAGGTCGATGAGGCGATTTTAAGATAACCTGTGTCAGACCTGCACGTTGGCTACTGAGGGTGTAAGGGAGGCAGGTGGGTGTGGATTATGGGTGTCCAAGCCAGTCCACAAAGGGCTGAGCAGCCTGCTGGCTTTCACTCTAACCAAGCAGGAGCACGTCTGATTATAAATGGTTAATCAGATGGTCTTTCAGACACGCTTGTTGTTGCTGCTGCTTGGTTAGAAGATAAAAAACAAACAAACAAACAAACTGCAGCCCCACCAGACCTGTGCAGAAAAGTCAGTGGGCTTTCACTCATTTCTACTCCGTTACTTTTGGCAGGTAATGATGGTAGTTTTGTGAGAACCATTGCTGTTTACCCAAGTATGTGAAATTTTAATTCCATAACTCTCCTGTAGTGGGAGATAAAGTCAAAGAGCTTGTCCACATGTATCTGTGCTATGTCATCTATCTGGGGAACCACCCACCTCCCTCCAGTACTGTTACATCTGTCAGTGTTTCCGCCCACCTCCCTGCAGTACTGTTACATCTGCCTGTGTTACCACCCCCCCCTCCAGTGCTGTTACATCTGCCTGTGTTAGCACCCACCTCCCTGCAGTACTGTTACATCTGCCTGTGTTACCACCCCCCCTCCAGTGCTGTTACATCTGCCTGTGTTACCACCCCCCCCTCCAGTGCTGTTACATCTGCCTGTGTTAGCACCCACCTCCCTGCAGTACTGTTACATCTGCCTGTGTTACCACCCCCCCCTCCAGTGCTGTTACATCTGCCTGTGTTAGCACCCACCTCCCTGCAGTACTGTTACATCTGCCTGTGTTACCACCCCCCCCTCCAGTGCTGTTACATCTGCCTGTGTTAGCACCCACCTCCCTGCAGTACTGTTACATCTGCCTGTGTTACCACCCCCCCTCCAGTGCTGTTACATCTGCCTGTGTTACCACCCCTCCCTGCAGTACTGTTACATCTGCCTGTGTTACCACCCTCCCCTCCAGTGCTGTTACATCTGCCTGTGTTACCACCCCCCCCTCCAGTGCTGTTACATCTGCCTGTGTTAGCACCCACCTCCCTGCAGTACTGTTACATCTGCCTGTGTTACCACCCCCCCTCCAGTGCTGTTACATCTGCCTGTGTTAGCACCCACCTCCCTGCAGTACTGTTACATCTGCCTGTGTTACCACCCCCCCCTCCAGTGCTGTTACATCTGCCTGTGTTAGCACCCACCTCCCTGCAGTACTGTTACATCTGCCTGTGTTACCACCCCCCCCTCCAGTGCTGTTACATCTGCCTGTGTTAGCACCCCCCCCTCCAGTGCTGTTATATCTGCCTGTGTTAGCACCCACCTCCCTCCAGTACTGTTACATCATTGCCATATTTTGTTTTCAATTATTTGGGTTTGAAAAGTTCTTTCTCATCTCTCCTTTTCTCTTTCTCTAGGTGCGCTGTCCCAGATTCAAATGCCCCAGACATCTGTGGAGGTAAAACAGGGGCAGTTGGCAATGCTACAGGCAGCCTACACAGGTAGTGACACTGCTAGGGTCACTGTCGTCTGGAACTACCTGTCTGACAAAGCTGAACTGGTGGGTCTATGTGTGTTTTGGCCTTCTTGTTGAGAAGAGCCCACACTGTTCATTATGTGAAGTGACCGTTAAAAGGAGAATCTCCAAAATTAACTCAGCTACTATTCTGAGGTGTGCCTCTCTCTCTCTGTCTGTCACTCATTCACTCTCTGTCTGGCGGTCTGTCTCTCTCTCTAGGTCATTTCGTACACAGGTGGTTCTGTAAACCTTGGCGATCGGTTTAACACCAGAGTGCGCTTTGCCCATACAATGCCCAACAGAAATGTGTCAATCTACATCAACAACACGGTGGAGCCTGATTCAGGGCGATACATGTGCCAGGTCCTTCCTGGTGTCACCGAGACCGTCAAGGAGCTGACGCTTAATGTTTTGGGTGGGTGCTGAGGACCCACTCCCACTGGGAAAGAGAAAGGCCCACATTATCTGTCCTATACAAACACACGGGACGTGCACATAAACACCTGATATGCATGCATATACTTTATAATGTTCTCTACGAGAGGAGCTTCAAAACTGTAAAGAGCAGGGCCGAAAGTGGACATCATAGACATATTTACATATATTAACTTCAGAGTATGTGCAAATATTACTAAGGTCACAGTGAACCTGCTGCAGTCTACTGTTTGGGGAAAACAGAGGTTTTTGGGTTTTTTAATCTTCCCTCACTCTGTGCCACAGTGCCCCCTGCTGTGCCTGAGTGTAAACTGCAGGGGAAGCCAGCGCTGGGGGCAAACGTCACACTCACCTGTCACTGCAGTGCTGGTAAACCCACACCCAAGTACAAGTGGTCCAAAACCAGCCCGTCCACAGAGATCTTCTTCTCTCCCATGCTTAGTAAGTCCCCGTCACGCTTGCCTATGCCAGTGTACGCTGACGAGAGATCACTGACCAAAGTGTCACTTGTAGCCCATGATTGGTTGTTTAATCTGGCAAAACTGACTGGCTACACTGACCTGGGCAAATAAAACATTTTAAAAAATCATGAAATGCGCAAAATAACTGTGTGTTGTCTTTCAGATGAGGCTACAGGTATCCTGAAGTTGAATAAACTGAGTAGTAACATGTCGGGGAAGTACGAGTGTTCAGCCTCTAACTCTGTAGGAGAGAGCAAGTGCTACATCAACCTGGAGGTCATCACTGGTATGCCCTGCTCCTGCCTGCTTGCCTGTCTTTCTGTCCTGCTACCTTTCACTCCACATGCATTACTCTCAATTCAAACACAAGTGTCTGACCAAATATTTTGATGAGCTTGATGTTTGATTGAGACTCTGTGGTATATGTCCTGTTCCTGCTGCTCAGCAGCTAACGCTGGGGTGATAGCTGGTGCCACGGTGGGAGCACTGGTGGGCCTAATCCTCCTCATCCTCCTCGTGCTCTTCTTATGGAAAAGAAGGCGAAACACAGAGGATGATCTAGCCAATGACATCAAGTAAGCCTCCTGCTTTGTGGCGCAACTGCAGTGCTATGTGTAACGTCTGCACTGATCAGATAAACATTAGATATCATTGTTCGGCTGGTGCAGTAGCTCTAATCCTGAAGATCTGAATATGGATTTTTTTCTGTGTGAGTGAGGTGTGGTAGGCACAGTTAGAGCTTTACTCTCTGTGTTTGTGTGTGACCCCAACCTAGCACTGCCTCCAGCATCTAGCAGTATCCTAGTTCAATAGTTTAATTTGACTCTAACCTACTGTACTACTGTACTGGCTAGGATACATTCTATGAGAAGATGACAAAGCACTTTTGTAAATTTCTCTGGATAAGAGTGTTTGCTGAATGCTGTATATGTAAAATGTGTGTGACACAGGGAGGATGCTCAGGCTCCTAAACGCATCTCCTGGGCAAAGAGCGGCACTGGCTCCGACATCGTTTCAAAAAACGGCACTCTGTCATCCGTGAATTCCAGCTCTCAGCTCCGAGACACCTACAGCCACAACCCCTACCCTTATCCCCATGCCCACCCCATCTACGACACCAGCTCCATCACCACGGCTACAGGCAGCATCACAGGCTACCGGCCCCGCCCCATGGCCATCTCGGCGACCCCGGAGGACACACTGCCTGGCTACAACACCAACCCCACCCAGCCGCACGGGCCACCCGTGCTGTCCAACTTCAACGGAGGCTCCCTGCCCAGGACTGAAGCAGCCCAGCCGCCTCCATCACATCAGCCTCACGTCCCCACGGGCATCAGCATTGCCAACATCTCCCGCATGGGCGGCGTACCCATCATGGTGCCAGCGCAGAATCAGGCAGGCTCTCTGGTATAAGGCCGCTCGGGCTGAGCCACTTCTGCTGGACATCGTGGTGGAAATGAGATTATAGATTAGAATTTCAGTTTGACAAAGGAAAGTGACTTTGTCATCAGCAACATCTGATTGCCCCAGTCCTGAGAAATGCAGTATGATGTAACTTAGTTTAATGTAATGATCCTTTTCATGTTTTTGAATTGGTTTAAGAACACTTATTCTGTTATTTAATACATTCACTGTCAATTTTTAGCATTTTATATACATACTTTTACAAAGTAAGTGCAAGGCCTGGCCTTGATGTGAAATCACTGAAATGTTGCAACAGATAAGTTGCAATTCACTGTTACTTAAAATATTATTGGAGGTTGGTTGGTTTGTTTGTGCTAGGACTAGTGAGTGCTTTATTGATGTCATTAAAAAGAAGAGGTGGTATAACCTCATCAGAAATGTACTCCAGCACATTATACACTTTTTCACCTTTATATATTTTTATCTTAAATCCACTTGTCACTTGTACATAAGCAGAATACATGGACTGAACTGGAGAGGTTGTTTTCATATGCTGAGAATATATAACATATAAAGGCAAATGTATGTTCTTTGGCCAAATCCAGATGGAAAACTGTTGCCAAGTGTAGACTGGCTCTTA
>NC_137515.1:15435000-15560000 GCF_041902795.1 Electrophorus electricus
CTCTCTCTCTCTCTCTCTCTCTCTCACACTCACTCCTCTCTCACTCACTCCTCTCTCTCTCTCTCTCTCTCACACTCACTCCTCTCTCACTCACTCCTCTCTCTCTCACACTCACTCCTCTCTCACTCACTCCTCTCTCTCACTCCTCTCTCTCTCTCTCTCTCTCTCACACTCACTCACTCCTCTCTCTCTCTCACACTCACTCACTCCTCTCTCTCTCTCTCACACTCACTCACTCCTCTCTCTCTCTCTCTCTCTCTCACACTCACTCACTCCTCTCTCTCTCTCTCTCTCTCTCACACTCACTCACTCCTCTCTCTCTCTCTCTCTCTCTCTCTCTCTCTCTCTCACACACTCACTCACTCTCTCTCTCTCTCTCTCTCTCTCTCTCTCTCACACTCACTCACTCCTCTCTCTCTCTCTCTCTCTCTCTCTCTCTCTCTTTCTCACACTCACTCACTCCTCTCTCTCTCTCTCTCTCTCTCTCTCTCTCTCTTTCTCACACTCACTCACTCCTCTCTCTCTCTCTCTCTCTCTCTCTCTCTTTCTCACACTCACTCACTCCTCTCTCTCTCTCTCTCTCTCTCTTTCTCACACTCACTCACTCCTCTCTCTCTCTCTCTCTCTCTCTCTCTCTTTCTCTCTCTCTCACTCACTCTCTCTCTCTCTCTCTCTCTCTCTCTCTCTCTCTCTTCTCCTCTCACTCACTCCTCTCTCTCTCTCTCTCTCTCTCTCTCTCTCTCTCTCTCTCTCTCTCTCTCTCTCTCTCTCTCTCTCTCTCACACTCACTCACCTCTCTCTCTCTCTCTCTCTCTCTCTCTCTCTCTCTCTCTCACACTCACTCACTCCTCTCTCTCTCTCTCTCTCACACTCACTCACTCCTCTCTCTCTCTCTCTCTCTCTCTCTCTCTGCCAGGCAGACCTTGGCCGGCATGCTGGGGGGCCTCTCCGGGCGGGCGGTGGTCTGCATGCTCATGGCCTTGTCCCTGCGCCGGCGCTTGCTCAGATCCCGCTGTTCCTTCTGCCGATTCTGCACCTCCATCAGGGCCGAGATGAACGTGTTCTTCACCTCCTTCTCGAACTCCAGCTCGTCGCGACGGGCGAGTTGTGCCACCAGTTCCTCCGAGTATTCCTGGATCGCTGCCTGCACGCGATGGAGCAGCTCCATCAGGGCGGAACTGGGCATCAGACTCAGGCCTGCCATAGAGGGTTAGAATGCGAGGCTAAGTTGATTTGGTTTGTGCTAATGGTCAAAGTAAAAAAAAAAAAAAAAAAACACAGCTCATAATCAAAACCTTCAGTCTGCAGGTGAGGTTAATATGTGAGTCACACCAATCCTACATCATACATCATAAGAAGAGCATGACAATTTTCCATATTAAAACATTCCTCAGTATTATACTGCTATCGCAGGTTTATATGTTTTTTTTTCTTGAGATTTCTTGAGATAGTGTCAGGACAGAAGTTGATCTGTCTAGGCAACAGTGCCTGAGATTAATGCAGATTTATTAATTAATGCAGTTTAATTAATTACCAAGACGCAATTTATTATGCTTTGTTTCACCACAAGGGGGCACTGCTGCTTATGCTTAGGCTTCAATTTGACTAATTTGAGCTTAAACCTTTAGTGAGGTGACGATACATGCACGTTCTTGTAGGTGTTATTGCATTACATTCAACCATTTGTTAAGAGAATTAAGTATCTATATTCACTGTACTAAAGAGAGGGCATATGCTGAGAGACCTTAGCTTGGCTGGATGTTTATCTCCTGCATTCATGATTCAAAGTAGCTTTATTGGCATGACTGTCACAAGAACAATATTGCCAAATCATTCATTATTGGATCATAGACAGATATGGTGTCTCAGATGGTTGTTAGGCCACTTAGTTCAAGATGTTTCATTCAGGCTGCTGTCTGACCTTCGTAGGAGCAGTTGTTATTTGAAGCCTGAGAGAGAATGCGGATCTCCTCTAGCAGAGAGGAGTTGCTCTTAGGGGAGGAGACCCCACTTTCTTCCTCCTCCTCCTCTTCCTCAGTCTCACCCGGATCAGGAGAGTTCCCCATCATTTCAACAATCTCCTCAATCACCTGATGAAAGGGTCAAGGATAACACATAACGAAGCACAAATGGCACTGTTACCCGAGTATGGACACTTTGCAAAAGCCTTGCGTGAATTAAATCACCTCACACAACAGTTTCAATTAAGCTTACTATACTAAACTTGAGACAGGACAAATTAATCTAGCTCTGAGTCTACCATTACACGAACCACTGTTCCACCATGACTGATACAACTAGGCTCAAAAAACAAACTTCCTCTTAACAACAGGAAGAATCCATGATTGGTAAGTGCTTAGAGGACGTGGCCACGCTCAGGCCATTTCACCTGGTCAGCAGTGATGAGAGGTTCCTCACTCAGACAGTTACCATTTTCATTCTTTTCATTCATTTCCTCCTCTTCCTTTTCATGGATCTATAAAAAGAACAGGAGTAGCTGGGTCGTTATGGCAACCTTCAATCTAAGTGTGACAGAATTAGTGTCATGCTAATATGAGGCAAGTGGCAGAGTAGCAAATTACTCGATTCTGTGTTTCTGTAAAGAGTTGGAGTTCTATGTTCAGGGCCGCTGGACCCTGCTCTGGATGCTGGACTCTGCCCTGAAAACTGGACCCTGCCCTGGATGCTGGACCCTGCCCTGGATGCTGGACCCTGCTCTGGATGCTGGACCCTGCTCTGGATGCTGGACCCTGCTCTGGATGCTGGACCCTGCCCTGGATGCTGGACTCTGCCCTGAAAACTTGACTCTGCTCTGGATGCTGGACCCTGCCCTGGATGCTGGACCCTGCTCTGGATGCTGGGCTCTGCCCTGAAAACTCGACTCTGCTCTGGATGCTGGACCCTGCCCTGAAAACTGGACTCTGCTCTGGATGCTGGACTCTGCCCTGAAAACTCGACTCTGCTCTGGATGCTGGACTCTGCCCTGAAAACTCGACTCTGCTCTGGATGCTGGACTCTGCCCTGGATGCTGGACCCTGCCCTGGATGCTGGACCCTGCCCTGGATGCTGGACCCTGCCCTGGATGCTGGACCCTGCCCTGGATGCTGGACTCTGCCCTGGATGCTGGACTCTGCTCTGAAAACTGGACCCTGCTCTGGATGCTGGACCCTGCCCTGGATGCTGGACCCTGCCCTGGATGCTGGACCCTGCCCTGGATGCTGGACCCTGCTCTGGATGCTGGACCCTGCTCTGGATGCTGGACCCTGCTCTGGATGCTGGACCCTGCTCTGGATGCTGGACCCTGCTCTGGATGCTGGACTCTGCCCTGAAAACTGGACCCTGCCCTGGATGCTGGACCCTGCCCTGGATGCTGGACTATTTGCTACAGCCTAGTGTATGCTGTCCTTTCCTGAACACACAAATTCCCAAAAAGGTTTGTATGAAGATAAACCTTTATAGGTGAATCATCACACAACAGAATATACTGGGGCAAATAATTCTTCTAGAAAGAAAAATCATCTACATGTTTTTATCTTTCAGTGGTTTAATTGAATCTGTTTATTGAAATAATCCTGATCATTCTTCTGTGTTTGAGTGCTGAAAACTGAGAAGGTAAGAGTGCTGTGAACAGAGCAGGTCTGAGTGCAGAGAGCAGAGCGGGAGCAGCATCTCATCCTGCTGCTGGTCATCGACTCAGGCGTGGCTGAGAGAAGCAGTCAGAGCACAAGGGTTTGCATTTCTAACACCCATTATTTTCTGCCTGAACAATGTGTGTCTGGTGCAGAAGCAAGAGTCTGGCTGTATGTCAAAAAAAGGGAGAACGAGAGAGAAAGTGAGAGAGCATTGGATAGACAAATATCTTTTGTTGCAGGCATATTACTTCTGAGTACGAGTCTTCCCAATAATGCTGTGTTCAGACGGATATGTGAAAAGATGTGAAGAGTCACAGACAGACTGTCTGACAGACTGAGAAGGAGTACAAGATTTTATAATAATGCTGTATTCAAACCGATAATGTACAAGACATGAATGGTTTTTCATCAACGTTTAATACATTGTAGCTACTCCGTAAGATTTTAGAAGAATTGATCGTTAACTCACTTACCTCATCGTCTGAGAGGTTCCCGTTCAGCGTCTCTGAATTGGAGCTGTCCCAGCTGGACACAGAGGATGGCATGTAGTTATCAGTCAAAGCGTCCCACACACTAAAAACACAAACCCGAACACATACATTTATACACACAAAAACAAGCTAAGCACACAACAGACACAGCCCATGTGGCTTACAGAGAGACATGACCTAGAAAGTGCACAAAACAAACACATGGCATGGAACTCACTGAGAAATGCTAACAATCCTTGAAAGATTTAAAGAGGGAATAACTATACTTGATGTGTCTGAAATGTTTAAAGCATTTAGGTGAAATTCACTCCTATAATAATTAAAACACCTGGAAACAGGCTCATAATATTAACAAATCTGATGTCTTAGCCAGATTCATGCCCTTAAGCAACAACTAATTTCCATGTTTACATAACAAATTGAATGACAAAGATGTTCTTTTGTTTCCTGTCTGTGTCCCTATTAGAGTGGGCTGATCCACACCTCCCGATGTCACTGGCCAGTTAGTCGGGGAACAAGCACTTATTCACAAGGCTGTCACATTAGACACACAAACACGCGCGCGCGCGCGTGTGTGTGTGTGTGTGTGTGTGTGTGTGTGCACCAAAGACTTCCAGGGCAGCTTCACAGCAGGAACAAACTGGTACTGACCCATCTCATGTTCTGGAACCAGACCAAACATCCAGTCACCAGGGTTCCACAATTCTCACTCAGCAGTATAAAACTAAAAAATTCTAGAGCTGCACATCGTCTAAGTATGTGGATGATCTTTTCTACTGAATTCTGGAACAGGAACAGGTGTGTGTGTGTGTGTGTGTGAATTCGGGCCAAGAACACGAGCCACAGGGAAGAAGAACAGATCACTGCAGGAACCTCTGACTAGCACCAAAACACGCTGGCCCTGAACCGACTCGCCAGCACAACAAGGCTTCAAAGGAGCCTTCTGCTGCCGTTACCAGCACGCTGAGACTAGATGTGAGCACACAGGCATTCTTTGCTGAAATGTATTTATGTACCTACACAACAATCATTCAGTAGGCTACTGTGGTACTGTAATGTACATGTGTGACGGCATAGTGGATACATGTTCACTGTGTCATAAAGAGATTAAATCATTTATTTTCTTGTCTCTCTTTTGATTTTGTGCTGAATAAGCGTAAAGAAAAAGACCCACTGTTTCGCCAACATCGCTCATTTAACGGATACATGTGTGGGTACGCACTCAGTGCGGCTGGGTCAATAAAAATACCGAAAAGTAGCTCTGCACCACCGCACTATATTTAGACTGAGGAATTTTATATTCAAAGCAGAGTGAAAACTGTATGACATCTCTCAGCCAAAGAACAGTGTGGTGACATCTTGCCAACAGAGAAAGGCTGAGACAAACAAAAGCTCTGAAGCACATAAAAATATGATAAATCATTCAGGACCAAAGCGCGCGTGAACACGCACGAACACACACACACACACACACACACACACATACATACACACACATACATACATACGCATAACACATGAGTGGTGTACTGAGATATTTTTATGTCGTATACACATCAGAATTCTGGAGATGTGCTGAAAGATGCATTTTGGAAGCTGTATTGATGTGACATGGACATCAAAGTTAGGCTATGTTCACATTCCCGACCTGAAGTGACTGAAGTGATTTTTGCCTTAATGTGACTCAAATCTTATCTTTTATGGCTGTGCGGATACACAAATAATCTTTTCAAATCCGATTTTTGAATCACTTTCTTAGGTGCTCCTAGATGGGATTCATATCCAAGTCTTGGCCATGTGACTGAAATGGGAACGGTCAGCTCGTGCCTCACGCGGCCTTTCGCCTTTACGCATGCAACAGCAGGGACGTCTGTAGCTGCGAAAACAGCAAAAGCCTTTTTCACGCCTTCTTGACCTGATCAAGTACAGTTGACGAACTGTTTGCTGTCCTTCAGAGCAAAATGCTATGCACACCTGAGCGCCCATTTTGCCTGTTTTACTACGATGAGTCATCCCACAAATATGAGGATTTTGGTTGTTGGTAAGTCAGTGATTAGTGCATAAACGTATCAGTGTGTGTATGAATGTTTACATTCCAGGGAGATACATATCACTTGGAATTATAAATGTGAACCGTCAAGATAAACAAATCCAATCTGAGCAAATAATCCGAACTGAACTATGTGGCTTGTAATGTGAACGTAGCCTTATATATATGCTTCAAATGCATACTGTGGCCATCAAGGATTTTATCTGTGGCTGTTCATTTTCTTGCTTTAAATGTACATTTGTATATCTCTGTTGTTTGTAAATAAAGGCTGACGATATTTACTTTGAATATAACAGACATCTGCATATAAATTTTTAAAAATGTATAATACATGTGAATACTGAATGGAGAGCAAAGGAAAAGACTCACTCTTCATCCTGAAGTCGCTCCTCATCCTCGTCAGTGTGCGACTGGTTGCGCACAGGGGCCAGGCCCTCCGTCTTCGTGTTGTAGTTGTGGAAACAAACATTGAGCTTCTCATCAAACTCATTCACCAGATCCTCCATGGACTTAAAGCTCATCATCTCGGAGAAGTTCTCCAGCTCGGAGAAGTCCTCCCGGACCGGTGGTGCCAGAGGCGGCGTTGGGGCTCCACGAGGCCTGCAGGGGGCCGGCGCCGGCTCTGCCTCCAGCTCATCCAGCTTACACGGTCTCAGGTCCTCGAACTCCTCGTCCAGGCAGACAAGCGGAGCCTCCATGCCGCTGGCGTTACACACGTGCCTGCTCAAAGGTCGACTCAGTCACAGCCCTGACTAGCACAGCAACAAAAACATGCGAGTTAGCAGAGCATGAATTATAAAGCAACTCAACCTTACATTGATGTTAAGGCTTAAATTAGAAGCCCGTACAAGAGGCAAGCCAGTGTTGGGTATATAATAGCAGTAAAAGGGAAGGCATTTTAAGTGCAGAAGTGAATAAACCACCTATGGATGTCTAGTGAATTATCTATGTTCGCAAGAATGGCACTCTGTGTTTCACATTAGGTTTAAAATGACTGAATTGACATAACCCTCAAAAGGTTTCATTTAATAAGACTGTACTGGTTAAAACATTTTCCATTGCTTTTTTAGTGTATCTGCAAATATTGAGTCTAGGTCTACAATACTGAAAAAAACATCATAGTTTATTCTTATCCAAGTGAGTAATGTAGTCTTTGCCTAATATTGTTCATAATCTGTTTTTAAAGAGAGTAAAGCATGTAGAGACCTCTCCCTTATAACTGTGCCTTACTTGCACACTGGTTAATCCAGGCTCCAAACTCCTCCAGACTGCACATGCCCAGTTGCATGCAATTTTTAATCTAGAAGGGTTTCTCTCTAGCCTGCTACATGACAAAGAGATTTAACCCATGGTAATAGCCCCTCCCCAGGTTTGCTGCTTAGCATAGTAGAATATTAAATCTTCATTCAACCATTGTAGGATATTTATTTATTCATGTCACATCACACGAAGGTTCAGAACTTTTATACTTTACAAAAACCTCTACACAGGACAAGCTTGTCACAGTAGTTGAACTATTTGGTCTCTAAGCAGCTATTTACAGCCATAACTTCAACAACGTCTTTTCGGTATCATATCAACTTTTCATCATAAGGCCACATGCCTTATTCAGTGACAGAAAAGAACTAAAAGCAGTAAACATGAAGGCGATTAAGACTACATATAAAATATATCACATAATATATCTTATGTACACCAAATACACACTAAATATATATACGTATGCCATCAACACCTTTGTATTTTAAAACAAGAAAATAAAAAAATTTAAAGCAAGATAAGTGAACTAATTATTTTGGAGGCCTGTTTAAGGCATTTTTGCTTGAATAGAAGTACAAGAAAATAGGTTTTCACAAAGTGTCACTCTGTTATTTTACTGTAAAGGCAAGGGTGTGTGGAAATTGAACATCTCCAGTCCATTTAATCCGGCCAGTCTAAAGGCCTTTTCCTCCGCAATGCATTACTCAGCAAAGTACCCCTTCACTAATGCTATCTGCTGCTTTACAGTGCCTTAATGCCTCTTTGTTTGTGTGCACGTGTGTGTGTGTCTATGATATAATCTTTGATCTTTATATACACTAGCTTTAGATACACGCAAGCCTGGGGCCCAAAACCAGCCAAAACCCAGCAAACAGTGCTAAGTAGATTATCTGAACACTAAGGAGAGGTCACTCAGTGTAGCACCCAAATCACTGTGGGGCAGGAAAAGGCAGCATTGTGCCGGATTGGAAATAGAATGTGGACAAAAGGCCAATCGATGAAAAGCAAATCTCATAGCTGACGAAAAAAGAAAAAGAAAAATCCTTTTTCATTAAAATCAGTGACCTTTCCATCTCTGAATCATGCTTCTGTGGAACAATCCTTTTCAAATTTATGCTGCAATTCCTAAAATAAAATCTAAGAAACATAAAAATTCCATAAGAATTACTAAAATAAAAAATAAGAAAATGTTTTTGCAGTTTATTAAAATGACTGTATGCAATTGCTATCCACAGCAATATAGTGAATACACATGTCTTAACTGGTCTATACACCTGGTTTGACCTGTCTAATACGGCATGAGCATCACAGGTAGCAAGTATCTACCAGGCCGCTAGCTGAGCCAAAAAAAATGGTGGAGTAAGACGGTTGGGACGAAACAAACATGAATGACAAACCAAGGCACCATCCATCAGTCCAGACACGACTAAAGGAGCATAGAGCAGAATAGAATAGAATGAGCAAAATTCCATTCAATATACCAAACAGATAAAATGTTATTGACACATTGTCCATCGCATATGTATAAATTATGCTGTGTCTTGTTAGAAATCACATCGTGTTAATGTATGGCAAAATTACACACACACACACACACACACACACACACACACACACACACACACACACACACACAATGTATGGAAGATGAAGAAAGGAGGAGAAATAAAGCAAGAGGGATAGAGAGAATGGAAGACCAAGGTTACACATTCCCTAGAGAAGGAGATATAGTGAAAACAATAGAGGACTGGACAGAAGAGAGGGGAGGGTACTACCTGCAGTTCCGTCTCCTTGTGGTGTCGCAGGTTAGAGAGAGCCGCTCCTAGTCCGAGCAGACCGGGACCGTGCCACCATCAGCAAATCCCGAGCACGATGCAACGACAGCAGACACTTTCATTTCTCTCTGACCCTCATGCGCCGTCTTACGCACACAGACCCACAAGCCGAGCAAGTCTTTCACAATAGCTGTGTAGGGGGGGGGGGGGGGGGGGGTGCGCGTGCGCGTGTGTGTTTGCGCGCAGCCGCTCTTGTTCACAGCCTGAGCTAGCGGAGGTGCGGCAGCTCGCCTTCTGATCAATAAGCAGCAGCCCTTCTCTGCTCACGGAGCCTGCGCATCGCTACGGCAACTCACCGAATCATTCTCGCCCCTCCCCCTCCTGCTGCTCTCCTCATCCACCTCATTTGCTCGCTCGGTCCCCGCCCCCACATCGCTTGCTACCATCCTCCCTCCCTGCCTCTCTCTCTCTCTTTTTCTGTCTGAAGCCTCCATATTCACAAGAACGGGATGGTGGCGAGGAAGGAGATGCTGGAAGGTTCATTCACACCTGGCTTCCTTTTGTCAGGCGCTGTTCTGGGGTGCTGGCTGGAGACCCAGCCATTCTCCTGCACTCTCTGTACCTTCGCAGGCAGCATATTTACGGTGCAAAAGTGCACCCATGCACATAGAACCCCCCTAATGACTCTAATGTTCAGCAGCAGGTAATTCGACTTAGATAAGGATTGTGTGAACAGAGACAAAAGATACAAAGCAGGCAACATTTATCCTTGCTATCAGATCGACAAAAGGTATACTTTTATTCACCACTGGTAGGTTTTATTGACACACTGAATGTGATAACTTTGTAAAAAAAAAAAAAAAAAAAAAGAACTGGCCAATTTCCATGTAAATTACCTCAGTAAAAATCGTCACAGGTCATGTGTCTGGTTGGGGGCTTTAGCTAATGTGAAGTGATGGAGTGTTTAGGGGCTTATGCCCATTCAAATGGACCACTGAATCACGTCCTTTCTTCTGTAATGCACACACAAGCACACACCATTTGTGATGTCACATTTTGCTTGTGGCCGTTGCCTCTAATCCCTGGCTGGTTTTAATCTGATCGCCATTCTTTGTGTACACAGACACACAGACGCACACAGACAAACACTTACAAACCTGAGCATAAACACACTGATGTGACCGGTACTTTTGTGCGTGCACAGGCTGATAGGGATCATGCATACGTAACAGATTAGCATCTGATCTAGCAGATTATAGACAAAGCTCTCTCCAGTTCACACTCACGCACTCTTTTCTGCATACGACTGCTGGAGAGGAGGATGCTTATGGTGATGCTGTGTTCAGTAATACTACTTCCATATCACAGGTTTTTTCCTCCGCAGGCTATTCCTGCCATTCAACCACTGAAAATGACAACCAGTGTTAATCTGAAATGTGTACATTAGAGAATGGCCGGGAAAACTGGCATGCCAAACCATGGATCCCACAAACTTTAACATCTCACCATATTCATGCAACCAACAAGTGTAACGTTCATATGCCTTATATTTGTGACGTTTAATAGACACCCATCTAGTAGTGATGTGGACCTTCAGTGGCTTTTGGAGCTGCAACAATTCATCATGGCACTGATTCCACTAGGTGTTGAAATCATTCTGCAGGAATCTTGTCCTATGCAGACAAGAGAGCTTCTCACAGTTGCTGCAAATTAAATGGAAGTACTGACATACACTGAACAGCCCACTCTACCTCGTTGAAGAGATGGTCTACAGGATTTAGATATGGGGACTGTGAAGGCCAGGGAAGCAAGGAAAACCTTCTATCATGTTCCTAGAACCAGTTTATGACTATACGACCCTTGTGGCATGGTGCATTATCCTGCTGAAAGTGTCCTTCTGCCTTAGGGTAAGCAGCTGCCATGACGGGATGAACGTGATTGGCCACAGTGCTTAGGTAAGTCTTATTGTCCAAACGTCCATCCACAGGTATCAGAGGACCCAGGGTGTGCCAAGGAAACACTCCCCACACTTCACACCCACCAGCCTGAACTTTTGACTTCTGACAGGAAGGGCTCATCGATTCGTGCTATGCTTTTCAAATTCTGAGCCTCAAATGGTGCAACAGAAATCTGGATTAATCTGACCAGGAGATGTTTTTCCACAGCTCAGTAAACACATTTTTGAGCTCTTTTGCCCACTGGAGTTTTATCTTTCTGTTTCTCCTAGACAGCATTGACAATCAATTTTGTCGTTTACTGTTAAAGCCCATCCATGCATTCAGACACGTTAGCTGGAGCACCAGCATTGTATTTCATTGCAATTTGCTAAACTGTGCACTGCCTGCTCATCAAAACGATTCTTGACAGCTTCCTCCGACCCCTTTAGTTGACTAGGTGTGTACATCCACAGGATCCCCTTTCACTGGATGTTTTTCCTCGATTACATCACCATTCTCAGTATACTCTCAGCACTGTTGCATGAGAACACCCTACAGGGTTGTTAGCTTTTGAATTACCGGACCCGGCTAGTCTAGCACCAATGACCTTGCCTCGTACATAGTCTCTCAATCTTCCCATTCTAATGTGGATTCACACCACAGAAAACTTACTCACCTGATTATATGCTGCACTCCAGGGTTGAATTTCCTTACATGAAAGCTCCAATCATGAAAGGGCAGGTGTTTGTGCATATATATATATATATATATATATATATATATATATATATAGAGAGAGAGAGAGAGAGAGAGAGAGAGAGAGAGAGAGAAAGAGAGAGAGAGAGAGAGAGAGAGAGAATTGATGAACACAAGGTTTCCTGAGAGACAGGATGTTTCAGGCAGAGGTCCTTCATTGGCTGTGCAAGCCTCCTACATCTTTTATTACAGTACAATGCAGTTGTAGAATCCTACTTCAGTGCCTCAAAGTGGTGCATTAGTAACAATAGCTATCTGGTAGCTATGGTAGCTGGGTACACATATACCCTGGCAGGCCCTACCTTGTTACAAAGGTACCGGACTGCTGACCCTACAGGTGGACTGCCAAAGCAGAAGTGGGCATATAGTCCATCTAGTAGAGGTCAGAAGCGAGCTATACTGGAGAGTTAATGGCTTGCTCACTTACCCAGCAGGGAGGCTATACTCTAAAGGCTAAACAGCAAATGGAAAAATGGAAAATGGAAATTGAAAAGGGCCTCAGTACCCTGTACATCAATCAAACCGTTTCCCGGTAGCAAGGTGAAATCTGAGCGACGAGAGGCTGCTAAGAATCTCAGGTACCAAGAAGCTATTAGGCAAAAGGATTAACCTTGGCATATGTAACCTTGGTAAGGGGGATTGCCATGAACCATGTCATGGAGGATAACAAAAATATCAGGTGTGACTTCTTGGGGTTCTGCGAAACATGCCACAGGAAGGAATTGAGCATGAGATAGAAGCATCTTCAGACTGGGAAGTGCAGGAGCATTAGAAGGCATTGGGTGCATTGTCAGCAAGGAATGGACCTCAAAGGTCACCTATAGCAACTTTGTATCTTCTCAGATAGGAGTACTGAACATGTGACTCTTAAGGATGGCCACCCTGAAAATTGTCCAGGCCTATGCTCCCGTAGTGCCAGCAATGATGACAAATCTGAAACAGCCTCCTTCCAGGAGGAAGAGATGGACCTAGATCTCTCTGAATGCAAGAGATTGGAATGAGATTAATCCTTGCCAAGTGATGAATCCTGCAGGACGTCTCAATTGTGATACTGTTCAACACTGGAAGTGACCACCACAATGGGTGAAGATTGTGCTGGATGAGAGAAGAAAGACAAAGCGCTGCATTTGAGGTTGAAGAACCAGCGAGTGAATGTATTCAATGAGACACAGCTGAGGAACTACACTGGAAAGGAAAACCTTGAATCGGTTTCAGGGAAAAGATGAAGATTATGAGTCACTGGTCCAGAAGTTGGAGTGCTTGAGAAAGGAAAAGGTTGCCAGTCAAAAGGAAACCAAGGGAAGTATCTTGGAGCAGATGAAGAAGTTCCTGGAGAGGCAGACAAACATGAAAACGGTAAAGATCACATTGAGTATTCTGTTCTATGTAAGGTGAGAAGACAACATCTGGTGGAAGACTGAGAGGCACTGGAAAGAAAGACTCCTGAGGACTGCCTCAAGCCTCAAGAAATGCTATATGGAATTGGCACTTTACAGGACAGAGGTGACAACATTGAAAAACAAGGATGGCATCATGGTGCTTTTTTAAAGGGGAAGTGGAGGAGGTTTGTAAAGCCTTTTGCACAAATCTTTTCAAGTTGTCCTTGAGGGTTGAGCCTCCATTATTGGATCATATAAAAGAGAAAGTGCCATCCATTGAATAAAGGGAAATAATCAGGATAAGAGGGTATAACATCTGAGATGCTGCAGTCAGGGGGAGAATAGCTTTGGAAAATTCTCCCTCTACATTTCAATCACTATCTTGAAAAAGGAAAAATTCCCTCTCAGTGAAAAGAGTTGAATATCATTCTGCTGTACAAGAAGGGCAATAGCAAAGGCATATAGAACTACTGCCCTATATGCCGCCTGCCTCAAATATATAAGCTGTTCACAAAGGTAATTGTGAATAAATTATCCCAACAACTGGATGAATCTAGAGAAGAGGCAGGCTTTAGGAAGAACAACAGCATGATAGATCACATATTCATTGTGACACAGCTACTATAGAGATTAAGAGAGTATAAACTATCTCTGTGCATTGTGTTCGTTGACTGTGAGAAGGCCCTCGACTGTGTCAATATAAATGCAGCGCTACAGTCCCCCAAGAAGCAAGGAGTCACAGCACAGTACTACTCAGGCAGGCGAACTCTGGTTGCTGACATGACCCTGCTGTCACCACCAGTGAGAGTCCCATTCAAGGAGGGCTTAAGGAAACACCATCTCTCCGTAGCTTTTTACAGCATGAGACTGGGATGGCTGCGTATGGATTAATGGCAAGCTGCTGACCCATCTCTGATTTGTGGACCACATCGTACCCATTGCAGCTACAGACCAAGCTGAGCAAGCTGAACGCCAGAAGCTCAGCAGTTGGCCTGAAGAGCAACCACATAAATACAAATTTCATGCGCTCTGATGGTGTAGCACCTGGTCGGATTATAGTTGAAAGCGATGAAATAAAGGTGGTGGAGGAGTACATCTATCTGGGAGTTGAACATGAGATGCAATTTGGAGAGTGAGATTTGGCACAGGATAAGATCAGAATGCACGGCGCTCAACTCAGTTAAGGTTGCGCTGAAGGGAACATTGGACATGTCCACCCGCACCGCCCTCTTCAATAGCACCATCTTCATTGCGATGCTAAATAAAAGTGAGACCTGGACAAGAACAAAGAGGGAGGAGCACCAGTTCATAACGGTGTAGATGGAACGAGGAGATCAGGTCGAGAAGTGGAGTAAAAGATCTGGTCTTGGAGTACAGGAAGCATGAATGGGCTAGGCAGGTTGTGAGATTCAACCATGAACCCATGCAGTTGCTGAGTGTTACCCACTCAGAAGGCCTCCACAGAGAGGGAAAGATAATATAGCATGGGACCGACATGGAGAAGACTGGCAAGATCAAGGAAGGAATAGACGAACCAGCAATGCCGAAAAATTATTTATTATATATATATATATAAAACTATTGTGTGACCTGAGTGACTGAACAGGTGTGGAGGAAGAGCGAGTCAGCAGGGCAGTGGGACTCCGGCAACAGGGAGCGTGGACTAGGTGGGAGAATACACTGCAGTGCAGGATTTCCTGGTTAAACATCATGCAGGCAGACTTCCATCGTGTCCAGTTCCTAGTGCAGGTGGTTTACGATACCCTGCCAAGTCCAGCAAACCTCCATGCTTGGGGAAAGAACGAGACACCTACCTGCCTCCTTTGCTCCAGAAGAGGCTCTTTGGAACATCTCCTCAGCAGCTGCCCAAAGGCACTTGCAGACGGTCGCCACTGGTGGCGCCATGACCAGGTGCTTAAGGTAGTCGCTGAGAGCATAGCCTCAGCCATCAGCACCAATAAACACCATCACGCCTAAAAGAAGGTAATCACCTTTATCAAAGTGGGAGATAAACCTCAGGCACGACCCAGAACAACAATGGGCCTCCTCCACACAGCCTCCAACTGGCAACTACAGCTTGATCTGGGAAGGCAGCTGAGGTTTCCTCAGCACATAGCTGAAACATCACCTCTGCCGCTTCAAAACAACTGATCATGCTGGAATTTACAGTGCCCTGGGAAGAGCGTGTGGATGAAGCTAACGAGAGGAAGCATGCCAAGTACCAGGCACTGTTGGGGATGTGCTGAGGCAGAGGCTGGAGGGCGAGCTATGAGCCCATAGAAGTGGGCTGTAGAGACTTTGCAGGTCGCTCCCTCTGCGTAGCTCTCACTTGACTGGAAAATCTCAGGAATGGCTAAGAAGAGGGCCATACAATCTGCAACTGAAGCCGCAGACAAAGCCACAAGATGGCTTTGGCTCAGAAGGGCTGATCCATGGGTAGCGGCTGGGATGCAAGTCGGGGCTTGATCAACCCCAGCTGGGTCCCCTGGGCAAGGGTGTCTGATGTTGAGAGACCCGAAACATCCGATGACTCCAGGTTACATCACTGATGATGCGTCCCAATCTCTCTCTCTCTCTCTTATATATATATATATATATATATATATATATATATATATATATATATATATATATATATATATATATGTGTGTGTGTGTGTGTGTGTGTGTATATATATATATATATATATATATATATATATATATATATATATATATATATATATATATATGTCCTTCAGCTGTCCAAGCAAAATGCTTCTGAATTAGTAGTCAGTTTATATGACTGTTTATATACACACACACACACACACACTGGCTCATCACATGTGGACAGCCATGAGCATGTACGTCACTTGCCTGAGGGAAAGCTGGCATCAGGATACAGTATGGGAAGGAAGCAAGCTGGTGGCTGCGCTAGATGCTCTGGGCAATGTTCTTGGCCTCTGGCATTCATGTGGATGTTACTTTGACGCATAGCACCTAGCTAATTTTTTTTTTCTTTATTTGCAATGGTATTGTCTAATGGCAGTGGCCTCTTGGAGCAAGATAATGCACCATATCACACTGCAAAAACTGTTTGTGTGTGTGTTTGTAAAGCAGAAGAAAGAGTAAGGAAAACAGACCAGACTGTTCTTGTATTGAGGGGGAGGAATATTCTGCTAAACTCAAATCCAGAAATGACATCATCTCTCACAGAATGCTTAGCCCACCTATAGATCTGTGAAACACACTTTGAATGTTTTATCCAATAAAAAAAAATACAAAACCCCATTTTTTTTTAGACAAATATTACAAAATATCAAATAAATGTCAAACCAGAAAAGTAAGGGCCTTTTGGTGATGACATAATACAAAAATTCATAAGAAATCTTTCTGGAAGCTTCTCTCATTTCCTCGTTCTAAATTTCTGCCTTTATTACATGATGATTTCTAATAAGGATGTGAGTGGGATAAATCAGTAAGCCCACTCAAGGACAAACAGTGATGACCTGATTTTTCCTGTCTGCCCCCTCCCCAGCACACGCATGCGTGTGCATACATGCACACATACAGCTCCCTTCACACAACAGTCCAAAAAAAAAAGTCAGAATGACGGAGAGGCCCCCGTTGCTATAGGAACCTGCTGGCACAGCTGAGCATTGCACTTGAGGCGGTTGCCGTGGTTATTCCTGAAAGGCAGCCTTTTTACCCTTCTTTCCCATAGCTTCACATAATGAACCAGTGATGATATACTTCCTGCTGATACAGGTTATGTACAATAGTCTCTCTCAGTCTGCTCCAGGCTTTATACTTTCAAAGCCAGCACCACCAAACCTAAAAGAAAACATGGTATTATTTGCCGCACGTATTATTAGTGCATTTGCAGAGCAGGCTTTCATTCAGCTACCCCCAGAGCAGGCAGACTCTCCCCTGGATATAATCAATGGGCTCTTGAGAGACGCAGCTCTTCCTGCTGCTTCAATCTTTGGCCTGAAAAACACAGCCATCAGCACCACGTACTGATCAATATCAATACATCCTCTGCCAGTCGACCAGCTACTGTAACAGAGACACCTTACATACCATTCAGAACATATAGCTATCTGGGCTGAAGGCAGCTTACATTAAAAATAATGATTCTGGAAATGCAGCATCTTGGATCAATTGTAATATCACGTAAAATAATAAAGACTATATTGCGAGTGTAGAAATTGCCGATCTATACATCTTCACAATAAAATTACACACAGTGGAATCACTGTGACAACCATTGTAACTCCCAATCTTCTGGTTTTACAGCATAAAGTGTACCATAGATTATTCTGGAATAAGACACAAGTCTTACAATACGGCAGCCATAAACCTTCAGTTCTGCACAGGAGAATGGGACTGCCTCCTAGTGGTTATGAGCACATACTGCAAACAGGGAACACAGTTTAATAGTGTCTATGCTTGCACACCAAGCATTCTAAATCTTGAAAATATATTTTAAAAAAGAACAAGAATAGACCATTTTAAAAAAGTAACCGGAAACTGTTGCAAAGAATAAAATGTCATTCATTTCTACTTTTCCCAACTATTTTCAGGTACTTTTTGCAATCCACAATTCTCCAAGGGTAGAAACATGCATACAAATTCAAAACATGCTAAATGGTCAACTGGTAAGTTTTGGTCAATTTATCTTATAAAGGACACATTGGTGCTTTATTTTGGGACCAAAATGAACACACAAGAATTTGCAGCCTCTACATGGCTTACACTTCCCCACATCCCCGATCAAGCCAACGTAAATATCAGCTTCATCTTCGGCGTAAAACTGGATGAATGAGAATTGGGACTGGTGAGGGAGAAGAAACTAACAAGCAATTTAACAGAGGTGAGCTCAAACTGGCAGAGGGTTGTTTTAATCAGGTCAATCAGAGTAAAAACACATTTTAATTTACAGAACACAGGATACAAGTGGAGACAGCATAGTCAGAGTGCTTGAGTACTGCAAACCCTTATATTTTGATCTAACACCTAAGAGTTTTAATCATTTCCCACTAATTCTGCAAGTACCCTAAAGCTTGGCATTAGCGATTTTTCTAATGACTTCATTTTAAAATCATATATATTTTCAGACTTGTAAATAAATTTTGTACATACATAATATATAATTGCTTGACTTATTCAGTTTAAAGCATATATTTTTCTGCACAATGATAAATGATTAGGAAGTTAGAAATTGTATCCTACTGCAAGCAAAATAAAAACAAAAAAAAAAATTGAATTCCCCTCAACCACTAAAAATGAAAAACAATTGTCAGGACAACTGGCATGCCAAACTGTGGCTTCCGCAAACTTTAAGCACAGCAATCCTCATTGCTGTCGACAACACATGCGTGACTTGGTTAAGGGTTTTGGCCAAGTAAGCCCTCCTGGGCTTAACAATGCCCCAGGCCCACGGCAATAGCACTTCCCCATAAGGCTAAAGCACCGGCACGTTTAACCCTGCACATGCTGCTAGACTAGTCAACAGCCAAACGCTGTAAGAGAAAACACTCTGGAAACCAAAGGAAGGGCTCGGCCAAAAGAGCTGCATCATGACGCTACTGTGGCATCCTGGCCAGATGAGATGGTTTGGGAATAAACATGAAATGCCAATGAAACGCCCGGGAAACCATACATGTGAAGCAATGATCATGGGAGTTAAGAGACGTCAACAACTTCAGAGCTCTACCGGAAGGAAGCCACAAGCAAGCTACATTCTTTACCAAGTCACTACAAAAAAAACCACATGTAGCTTACGCTATAGCGTTCCACAAGTGGGGCACTGAATTAGGCAAGGCTATCATGTACACTAATACTTCTCTACATTTTTCAAAATGACTGAGACCTCACATTTTATTTTAAGTTATTAGTCAAAGATTTCTGTTAGCAAATTCCCTAAGAGTTAGTTAATGGTTAGAAGTTTTTGAGGCAGCGACGAGATCTTACTTTCAGTACTGTACTGGGTAATCAACAATTAGGCACAAAAATTAAGAAAATTATTAAAGCCTCATAAATGCTGGCACCACATTTACAGAACAATGACAGAAATAGAATGAAAACAAGTTATGTCTAGACAAAAGATTCTAGTATTGGCATCCAATTCAGATGCCCTCAGAATATAAGGAGTGTGTCTCAGCTGTTTTAATACTGAACTTGTAAGTGTGATCACTTTTTGTCATAAAAGCCCCAATAAATTGAGAGTTTGGTCCTTCTTAATGCTACATTAAACCTCAAGCAACTTATGACCCTCCTCTCTAAAATGTCATTAGAAACCGAAAGTGCTTGAATGAGCTGTAATAATAGAAAAGGCTAATTTAAAGATAAAAAGTATATGATCTAACAGCTGGAAATATCACTACAAATATATTTAAATGCATTAATTATAAGCTATTTTATCATGGACACTAATTAAGATGACTGTACCATGTTATTGAAACATCTGAAAAAGAAAATAAATACAACAAACAGCAATGTAACACCACATTGTAGAGGGGTTTTTTTTTTTTTTTGATGCACCATACAATTGGAATTAAATTTAATAATTTAGTATCCGCAGACAAAACACGCATGTCTTGCTTTTATTAAACAAATAGCCTTTCCTCAATTACGTCCCTTTAAAAAAATCTACTTCAGAGCTTTACAGTCACGAATTTAAATGTTTAGGAATGGCGAAAATCATTGCGCCCGAGGTGCACGTCCATATACAGACAATTAAAAGATGTGCTCTGTCTGTCTCTCTCGCGCGCACACACACACACACACACGCAGGCACACACACACACACACGCAGGCACACACACACACACACGCAGGCACACACACACACACACACGCAGGCACACACACACACACACGCAGGCACACACACACACACACGCAGGCACACACACACACACACGCAGGCACACACACACGCAGGCACACACACACACGCAGGCACACACACACACGCAGGCACACACACACACACACACACACACACACACACACACACACACACACACACACAGACGCATGCAGGCACAGACACAGACACAGACACACACACACACACACACACACACACACACACACACACACACACACACACGCAGGCACACGCAGGCACACGCACACACACACACAGACGCATGCAGGCACAGACACAGACACACACAGACACACACACAGTCACACACAGACGCACGCAGGCACACGAACACACAGATTTTCTCTTTCAGATGTTTCCAGATGTTGAAGTGACAGCTGGTTTCAGTGGCTGTCCTCCCTGGTCTGTGCAAGGGCCTTCTCCGCACCAGCAGAGCCTTCAAAGCGCAGGGAAGCGATGGCAGCCTGGTGAGACATGCTCTTCCTCACGACGTCGCCCTTCCTCCATAACGTGATCTCCTGCACAACCAGCACACGGTGACACTTGAAACAGACTGGGATCCCCGAAGGGTTCAAGGCATGAGGGACTTCAGATATGTTGTCACATATATGCAGAACATGCGCGGCATGTCCTCCACGTCTAAAAGCAAAGGCAACGGGGTGGTGACCATCAGACGTGGTGCATGAAAGCACCAGAAAATAGGGTCATGGGCAGAGAACAGACCCCTGTGGCTAAATCTAACCCATTTCGGGTCACAGCTGCTCCGCTTCTTGAAAAAGTTGCATATAAACACAGAAGCTGAAGGATAACATGAATGACGAATGTGAGCGCCATCAAAAATTGTATTTCATTATAGGGCATGCCACAAAAACTAATGCACATTAAGTCTTGTGTGTCTTGGACCAGTCATTTACCATGAGGCTGAGTTGCGGCAATGCACCCTTAACACAGACTCTTTTACCATACGTGCCTGTTGTTTGAAGTAGCGTCTCTCCTCTTCATCAATGAGAACAAGATTGAGGTAATAGCGAACTGAAAACTTCTTATTGATATCTCTCATGGTAGGCGTCATCTCATAGCCAGCCAAGAAGAGTCGGATTGGGATTGATTCACCTGCACATACAAAAGTAAAGAATTGATGGCGCCTTCGGAATTACTACGTATACTGAAGGCCAATTAAATAACTAGTAAATTCCAGTATACTAGACTGTTTTGCAAATATGTTGCTAAGGTAAACCAGATGCAATTGTGACCACTTCACTGGACTTGTAATAAAATGTACTCAAAGAATTACTTGCAGCACAAATTTCTCTCTGTTTGGAAGTCTAACCCTATTTTGTCTTCTTCAACAGAATACAAAACATCAATCAAAGCGTTAAAGGCAACATCAAAAATCTTTCTAAATCTCAGAATGATTCAGCTTTGGCTGTTGCTCTATACCTCGGACAGGTGCACCATCCATGATTTCGTATTTAGCAATTGTGTCGTTTTCATGGTATACATTGGGTCCAGTCCCTGTTGTCTCTCTCTTAATGATGTCAATCTCCATGTGCTTGATTTTAATCCGCACCAACAGGAAATAGATCTTACCAACTATCACATCCTTCAAATGGTACCTGAGAGAGAAAGAGAAGTGACTATAAGCACACGTTTGACTATTCAATTAATTACTGTTTACCTACTTTTCACAGATGCTTACAACATGATTGATGAGATCCAGTTTCCAAACTTCACATCATGCGAGATATCAACCAAATCTAACATGCGTGATGCAATTAATCAAGGATTTCAGGTGCATTTTAGAAGAAGGTATTATATTAATGCTGAAACTTGAAAAAAGCACGGCAGCCTAGCAGAAACAGGCTTTAGTATCACAGTGTGCACACACCTGACACTACTGCTAAGACTTACTTGGACTTGTTGTACTCAAACTCAATGTGTAGGCAGTCCTCAATTCCTACTTCCATCTTGATGGAGGAGTTCAGTTCGGGGTACGTGCTGAGTGTGTGCACTACAATGTCCATCTCTTTGCTGATGTCATTTAGCCTTCTGCTGACGGTCGCTCGCAAAAAGTAGCTTGGAGAAATAAAACAACATTCAGATGAAGCATCTTATGATTACAATAAGAAATGAGATGAAACACAAAAGATATGTTTGCTGTTTTTCAACCCAGTCTTTATTTGCCTTAAACATGTTCTGCATTTATAAATGATGGGTGCTAAGGTCTGGATGAAAATAGATTTAACCAATCCTTTAGCATCTTAAAAATAAGATAAATTTTGTTAAGCCCCGCTTATTCCAAAAGCACATCAGCGTGACTCTTCTTTTTGCATAAACCAGTTAATACAGTAACCATATGTAAGTAGGGCCACTACATCATTCTTAACAGAACATGCATACCGGAGTTTGACGTTCTGGCCGGTGTACGATTCATATGGTTTCTCCACATGTGTAAACTCAAAGTCAAAAGTCTGAGACTGGGTCATTTCACCAGGCCGAGCCAGGTCCTTTACCAAAGACACAAATTCATGATGGTTCCCTCTGTCATAATACAGCTCTGAAACCAGAAAATTAAGAAACATTACAGAGACTGTGTAACTGTGTGTGCAGGACTCGTCTGTAGCACATCTACGTATAAGTTTTTAATTACAAACTTTTACGTACGTATGACACAGA
Source organism: Electrophorus electricus (assembly GCF_041902795.1). NCBI lineage: Eukaryota > Metazoa > Chordata > Actinopteri > Gymnotiformes > Gymnotidae > Electrophorus > Electrophorus electricus. The sequence goes on from NC_137515.1 coordinate 15,457,837, forward strand.
TCTCGCAAACAATCTAATGGCCTCCTTCAAAATAAAATGCATACATATTTGATTATGATTCGTCAGTCATGCACATATACAATAGTCCGGAGGAAGCATAATTACTAGGCTAGGCAGTTCCCCTCTCCATCCATCTATCTCGATAGATCGATATATCGGCGACCTCCCTAGCCTAATAATTATGCTTCCTGCGGACTTTTATGCGCCTGAACAACGCCACACCAAGGGAGAAGACGCTCGTCACGTGATCCTTGCGACAGGCCAAAGGCCAATTGATAATGCGATTTTTTTTTGCACCGGATGTCACATGTGTCACGAGACAGGAGCAGTAACATCTTGACATCACAAAAATGAATTAAATCTTTATATTAACCCCCCCCCTCACCAAATACAGAAGGCGCAATATAAAGGTACAGCCTAGCTAAGAACTGATTCTTGCTTGCGACATCAGCAAACATCACCAGAATTTAGACGCCTTTACAGTTTCGGTATAAAGGTTGACGTTTAATTCTGAAACAATGTAGCTATACTGAAGATGAGGATGTTACTTACCAATCTGTCCTATGAATTCTATCTTGATTCCTTGATGTTCGAGTCTTTTTCCCGGGTTCTTAAGGGTTATGTTGACTTTTCCTGAAACCGTCTCGCCGTCGTAGAACAGAAAATATTTTTCCTTTTTCCCATCTTCTGTCTTATGTTCCACCTTTTTCCTTGTTTCACCGTCATTCAAAACTATGTCGATTTCAGCACTTTGACCAAAACTGAAAAAGCTCATTCCGGCACCTTATGGCTTCAAAATCCTTTTGTATTAACACCTGACCCAGCTCAACATCTAGACAGCTCCGTCTTGGTAACCGACCAGCTACCTACTCTGTTTAATTTAGTGCACTTAGAATTATTTGAACGATATTAAAATTTAAAGCAGTTATTTCTATTCATGGAATCAGCAATAGGACCCGTCAACAACGGAGCATAAGATTTTTCAGCAACAAACAGTGTGAAAAACACCGACATTAGACTACCCCAGGAAGTGCTTCCCCACACAAAATAAAAGCCCAACTTCCTTCCTTGCCATTTATTTATTTTCTTAAAGTCATCCTAGTAATTTCACAAAATCACATATTTAAAAATAATAAAACAGCACATTTGGCCACACATTTATAAAGGTTTTTGTTTGTTTGTTTTTTTTACATTACTTCAGATGTGTTTTAATGATTTTTTAAATGCACATTCTTTTTTGGCTCACTTTAGCTGTCCCGAACAAGCAGATGAGCCAGCTTGCTAACATTGTAGCTAAACTGTAAGCTTGAAGTGTATATGTATTTCGCAGCCATTGCTTTAGATAGCCCCCTTTGGCTTACTAGACCTGAAATAGGGCTGGCAATTTCTCCAGCAAGCCAAACCAGACACAAGACACACAAACAAGCGTCTTACGCCTGTATTTTGTTACTTTGTATTTGACTTTGTCTAAAATTTCCAGTGGGAGGTAAGGGGTGACAAATGCACTGATCGATATGATTGTCTCCCGTTCAAGCAAAATGGAGGGGAAAAAAATTCCCCATCTTCAGCAGTGTTCAGGCTAGATATTAGTACAAATATTTTTGTTATTTGTCTGCATTACATTTTTTGGTTTGTTTTGTTTTGTTTTTTGCACAATTGCTTACATGCATTTCAGGACATCTCGATCCATGTGGTGCATCCATGGAAGGGGATTTGACTTGGCAGCTCGTGTTGTGTTGGAAAATAGTAATAAACGTATATAGCTGTACCCATCTATCAGCTATTTATTGATTATGATTACTCGATTACCAAAATATCGGCGCAGGAGTATTGTGACATCGCATGAAACCGCTCTGGCCTGAAATTATTTGATTATGTCTACAGTTATATAAAGGGTGACTCGCAAGCATTTACAGTTGTGTTCAAAATATTAGCAGTCCCAACATCACTAACCAGATCAATCACTGTATTTGCAAAAGACTTACTAGTAGGTGTAGCAGAGTAATAAAAAACCAACAGACCAAACAGTCATGACATGCATGCTGCTGCTTCTGTGTAATTGAATAATTAACTAAAAGGGGCCTGTTCAAAAATAATAGCAGTGTGAAATTAAATTAGTGAGGTCATTCATTCTGTGAAAAAACAGGTGTCAAACAGGTGGCCCCTATTACAGGATGAAAGCAGCAAATGTTGTGCAACCTGGTTATAGTGCATTTCACTTTAAAATAGTAAAATGGGTCATTCCAGACATTGTTCCAGAACAGCATACTTTGATTAAACAGTTGATTGGAGAGGGGAAAACATAAAGAAGTACACAAAATGATAGGCTGCTCAGCTACAATGATCTCAAATGCTTTAAAATGGCAACCAAAACCAGAAAGATGTGGAAGAAAAAGGAAAACAACCATTCAAATGGATCGAAGAATAGCCAAAATGACGAAGACTTAGCCAATGATCAGCTCCACAGAGATCAAAGAAGGTCTAAAGTCACCTGTGAATACTGTAACGATCAGAGGACACCTATGTGAAGCCAAGCTATCGGCAGGAAGCCCCCGCAAAGTCCCATTGCTGCAAAAACTACATGCTGAAGAGGTTACAATTTGCCAAAGAACACATTGACTGGCCTAAAGAGAAATGACACAACATTTTGGGGACTGATTAAAGCAAGATTGTTCTTTTTGGGTTTAGGGGCTGCAGACAGTTTGTCAGACAACCCCAAACAATGAATTCAAGCCATAGTACACTGAAGACAGTGAAGCATGGTGGTGCAAGCATCATGATATGGGGATGTTTGTCATACTATGATGTTGGGCCTATTTACTGCATACCAGGGATCATGGATCAGTTTAAATACATTAAAATACTTAAAGAGGTCATGTTGCCTCAAGCCAAAGAGGAAATGCCCCAGAAATGGGTGTTTCAACAAGTCATTGACCCCAAACACACCAGTAAGCGTGCAACATCTTGGTTCCAGACCAACAACATTAATGTTATGGAGTGGCCAGCCCTATCTCTGGACCTTAATCCAGAAGAAAACTTGTAGGAAGACATCAAAAATGTTATTTCTGAGGCAAATAAATAAAACAAAATTTTTAAAATGCAGAGGAATTGTGGAATGTAGTCCAGTCGTCCTGGGCTGGAATGCCTGTTCGCAGGTGGCTGAAGTTGGTCCATACTCCATACAACACAGATGTGAAGCAGTTCTCAGAAACAGTGGTTATACTAAATATTAGTTTAGTGATTTACAGGAAAGATCAATATTCACGCATTTTTCAGTTCATACAGTAAATGTTTGAGTTTGCAAAGAAAAATGCAGTCACTTATTTTTTGAACATCCTAATATTCCATTTTCTTTTTGATTAATTTATGTTTTGATTTGGAATAGAATGCGCAGTGTTCTTAATGAATTTCTGTTTATGAAAATAAAAGCTATTATAAGAATTTTGAAGTTTACTCAGTTTTTAAAACACGCTGCCATTATTTTTGAACACAACTGTACATGTAATTTCACTTGACACACTTAAGCAGTTCTATAATTGGGATATAATGGAGTGAATCAAACCTAACCGTGGGTGGCGGATTACTACTGAAGGTACGGTTGAATCAGATCATTTTGTAATCGTAGTAGGATAATCTTTCCATCTAATTGTATGTGTTTTGGCACTGTGCCGTCTGTCTAAATACACGCTTAGCTACTATATCTAGGGCTATTCGGATTTTAGGATGAACGGTCTGTCTACTGTAGTTTTATTTAGAACAGAATGCTTTCCAGTTCCATCTATTTGCTCATATGAAGCGTGTACGTCGGGCATAAGCGATACACTTTTGGCGCTGTTCAAATGTTGCTGTTTTAAAAGGTCCAAGCTGAGTAATATGATTTTGCTTTATAACCAACCTCATCATCATCTCCCTTTCTCATTTGCACACACTCGGCGATTATTTCGATGTGCTACGTATGCTGCGCAGGTGCGTGTAACCTGCCTATGCGCGGGGAATTGGAGACAAAGTTGACAACTTAGCGACTTTATTTCTCCAAAAAAAGGAATAGCGACATATTCAGCGACCTTATGGACAGACAGCCAGCTACTTTGCATAGAAGAGTGTCAGTCCACTGTAGTACCCCTCTCTCTACGTCTACTTTGGCAGTGGAGACACGGAATAGCACATTTAGTCCGTACAGCTGCTGACCCAGACGTAAATAATCCAACACGAATCTGCATTGTACGCTCCTCCTTTGTTTTAATACAAGCAATTTAATTTGATCGTTTTGACAATAAATAAATAAATAAATAAATAAATAAAGATTTCTGTAACACTGTATATAGAGCCGAAATCACAGCACAGCCGTCAGGGATGCACTTCACGACACTTAACCGTCGCACCATTTGCTGCTAAAGCACACTTTTACAAAAAGGCTGTGGAAGGTGATAGCAGAACATCTTAGAAAACCATGATTTTTTTTGTTGTTGCTCCCTGAATAATAAAAGCAGCCTAACCTTAACTACAGTTTAGATTAAACCAGCAATTATAACCCAACATCATAAACATGCCATTATATCTACACGAAAACCAGGCAGCTAGAAGTACTACCTTATTTCTGTGTATGTATAATGGCATTTTTATGATGGGATGAAGAATCGTTGGAAAATAAAGTGACTTATTGCTCCTTGAAGCAGTGAAAGAGAGCTCCATTTATTGATGGTAACAGCATCACCATCAAAGGTAACAGTGATCATTTTGCATTGACTAGTACAATTAAAATCATGACAAAGCCTCATGTTTTGAATAAAGTAACATAACTAACAAAGCAAACATAGGGCTGTCAGCAGACATTAGTGTTTCCTGGAGACTTTCTTGCTACCCTGTCATCAGCGAGGTATACTTTTTGCATTATGAGTTCCATCATAAAAGTCTACAGGTAAACAGTAGCTTGTTAATGGCTATTAATTAGGTCATAAACACCTTAAAAGTAACTAACAAGCAATATATGCACATGCACATGCATAAAAAGGGCAACTGAGCTGTTGCTTGCCCTATGGGCTAGTTAGCTCACATTCACCTATACTGCTAAACCAGACATCTTCCTGTTCACTTAGCTTAGTTTACCTTCTCCATCAGTCATTGTTACATCTGGTCAGATATTTGTTAGCAAATAAGTTACTTCCATATAACCACCATGACATTCTACAGGTTGACACATTCCTGCTTCTCTTTTTGTGTACGTGCTATGATTGTTTAATGATTTTTAAGTTACTTATGACCTAATTATTAGCCATTAATACAATGGTTTATAAGATTTAGCCTTTGGAACTAATGGATTAGGGATACGCATACCCAACTGCTTGCCTGTTGCAATTTGCCTGTATAGGTGTGATGCCATTCTGATTGCTTACTTGCCTGTTTTCTGTCCTTCATGAGTATTTTTCTGCATATTGACAGTCTTTCTAAACTGACTGTCATTCACATGTATAACTGTCTGCCTGCTGATCCTCAAGCCTGCCTTCTTACATGCCAGAATGCTCGACTACAAATCTGTCCGTCTGCCAAACTGTAAAAATGATTTATGTGTTTGACTTCACCTTGCCTTTTCAGAACAAATAATTCTAGGAGAATCCTAAGAAAACTTGGACCAGGACAAATGGAGAAAGAGAAGGAACTTTCTGATACCGACAGGGAAAAGTAAGGCCTTTGCACTACTGTGCTCAAAAACCTTATAATAACAATATTCATTTAAAATGATTCTTACTTATATAGCACATTCCTTATAGAGTCCAAATGCGCAAGGTGCTTTACACAGAAATGAACAAACAGTATTCAGCAATAAGACATGAATCAAATAAAACTGATACAAATCATGAAATATAAATGTAAAAATGAAATTAATACAAACAGAATTTAAATTAAACAGGCTAAGCAAGCTGAACAAATAGGCCAAGCTAAACAAACAACTCTTTAATCTGTATTAAACACAAATAGAGCTTGCACTCCAAATACTTTCAGGACTACTATTCCAAAGTTTAGGAACAATAAGAGAAAGCTGTTTCATCAGCCTAGTTATTTTAAAAGATTAGGAAGTAATGTTATAGGAATGGTGTTTTTTTTTTCTTATAATGTGCTAAAGTGGACTAAAATAATTTTGATTGTATAAACCTATTCAATTTACAAAACACAACATGGAACAGTGCTCTATCAGTGATTCATCCATTACATAGAGAATAAGAATCTATAAACAGACAGCAAGCTCTCTCAAAATACTTTGAGCATGGATGTTAGATGATGCTGTTGATGTCTGAAGAATGACAAACAAACAGATGAGTGACAAACAAACAACATTTATTTATATATGTTTGTTGTTGCCATGGTAATATTCCTTTCACCTCCAAAAGTGCAATGACCAACTGCAGCAACCCCAGATCATAGCACTGCCCCCACAGGCTTGTACGGTAGGCACTAGGCATGATGGGTGCATCACTTCAGCCGCCTCTTTTCTTACCTTGATGCGCCCATCACTCTGGAACAGGGTAAATCTGGACTCATCAGACCACATGACCTTCTTCCATTGCTCCAGAGTCCAATCTTTATGCTCCCTAGCAAATTGAAGCCGTTTTTGCCGGTTAGCCTCACTGACAAGTGGTTTTCTTAAGGCTACACAGCTGTTTAGTCCCAATCCCTTGAGTTCCCTTCACATTGTATGTGTGGAAATGCTCTTACTTTCACTATTAAACATATCTCTGAGTTCTACTGTTGGTTTTCTATGATTTGATTTCACCACATGTTTAAGTGATCGCCAATCACGACCATCCAAGATTTTTTTCTGACCACATTCCTTCTTCAAAGATGTTTCCCTACTGTCCTTCCACTTTTTAATAATACGTTGGACAGTTCTTAACCCGATTTTAGTAGTTTCAGCAATCTCCTTAGATGTTTTCTCTGCTTAATGCATGCCAATAATTTGACACCTTTTCCATGACCACAGGATGTGTCTTTTGACATGGTTGTTTAACAAATGAGAAGCTACCAGCTGAAATGCCAGCTGAAACAATCACAAATACAGTAATTTTCCAATGGGAGGCTCTTACCTATTTGCTTAGTTAAATCCAGGTTGTGACCTTTTCTTTCTTTTTTTTTTTTTTAAATGATATTATTATATTACATGATTCGTTTATCATAACATTTTCTTTATCACAATGTCCAGAAAGCAAAAAGGTAGTACTGGACATGATTGTGAAGGACAGAAAACCATTTTCTATTGAAGAACATGTGGGTTTTAGGAAAATGTTCAATTACTGGACTCCTGTTTTGGAGGCCAGGTATACAGACTAGAAGGCCAGGCTGAGATAGGACGTCCGTGCTGTCAATCTATCTTGCATATCTGGCTGTCGCTTTCCATTATAACCAAGTTCTCTTTACAGGGAAAGACCTGTTCTGTCTTGTTATTTGTCTGGCCTTTATAAGTGTTCCAAAATCCCTCTGGAATTAGGCTTTTTATTGTGCACAATTGCTCAATTTGCCATAAAGCCAGACAATTAAATCATTATGGGTTCAACAAAAATGGTTTTCCCTAGCGTCTCTACCTACTACCTTCAAAATCCATCTGAAATTTCAGCTCATGCATTTATCTTCATAAACTACTAATGCTCGGGGTAACCCAGCCAGGTAGTTTTGGGGGAGATCTTGTTTTGTGTATGCTAAACGTTTTCTACCATAGAGCTTTACCCATATTAGCGGGGCTGTGGCTTCTACTTCAGCAGGGCTCCCCCTATGGACTCATGCGGAAGAAAATCCACAGTGGTTTCCATGACGGCGAGTACACGCGCTTAGGTGGTACAAAACAACGATTCATCCTCGTGCAGGTGAGCGGACCAGCCGAGGTTTTATCGCAAAGATGGAGTTAACTGCTGTCTGACGTGTGTATATATATATATATATATATATATATATATATATATATATATATATATATATATATATATATATATATATATATATATATTTTTTTAGGGGACTGCATATTTTACGTGAAAAAGTCTTGCTGAGTTGTAACCATAAGAGCTACGCTTTGGCAGCATTAGCTGTTCATGTGTAGTGTATAAACGTATGTCCTTAGCCTGCTAGAAGACGGACACATGGCTCTGGGAGCTGGGCAGAAGAATGATGAAAGCAAAACTACTCTGTCGGAGGCGTTCATCCAATTCCAGTAAGTTAAATGTAGACGGTTAAATATGGGCAGTGATTAAGGTACATGACTTGTAATCGGAAGGCTTCTGGTTCGTGCCCCACCGTTGCCACTGAGCAACGCCATTAACCCTCAATTGCTCAAGTTGTACTCAGTCATAATTGTAAGTCACTTTGGATAAACGCATCAGCTACATGCTGTAATTCAAGATTGACTTCAAGCAGGGTAATCGTTTTTTTATGGTTTCAAAACTTGAAGTATGCTAGCTTAGGTATGGTTATTTCTGCTGTGTCTCACACAGAATCCAGGTTAAAAAAAAAGAGATTCAAGAATTCAGGAATGAAACAAGTCTTCTAGAAGCCAAGAACAAAAAACTCATTGAACTGGTAATACCTCTGTCAAATATTCAAAACGTGCAAACAGCTGTAGTGTGAAGACCATGTCTTCAAGCTCTTCCCCTAACATTGTCCAAGGCACCTGCATTTTTTAAAATAAAATTTGATCCAAAAACTGAGTGCTGATGCCAGCGATATGTCTCAGAGGGATCACCTGAGAGAGGAGCAGCACAGTCACATCCGCACGCTGCGTAAGCAGGCAAAAGAGCAGGAGAGGAAGCTGGATCAGAGCGAGAGGGCGAACAAGGAGCAGGTGGAGCAAGCTCTGCGGCGCAACGTAGCGCTCAGGCACCACCGAGAGGAAGATCTGGCAGGTACGCGAGGCAGGCCCCTGTACGACGTACCACTCGTCAGCTTGTCTGGCAGCCGACCCACAGACGTGTGCACACAGAACACACAACCTAGGGAGCACACAGGATGTGCAGATGCACATGTGAACACGTTAGGCAGCAGTTCAGCTGCACACACAGCAGGTGTGCATGCGCGTGTGCAAGAGAGGCAGAGAGGTGAAGCTTCTTCACTCTGTTGATATTTTTGTGTGCGTGAGAGTGAGAAATGGAGCGTTTCACTGATGTTTCATACGTGTGCGAGAGAACTGAACGGTCAGCTGACAAGCCTGGAGACACAGGTGAGGAGGCTGCAGATACAGAGGCAGGCCTTGCTGGAGTACAAGACCATCGGGAGTGTGGAACATCAGCGACATATCCAGGGCCTGCAGTCAGTGCTCACCACCACGCAGAAAGACTTTCAGGAGAGGTCAGGTACGCCACATTACAAACCCTCTACATTTAGACCCATCTCATTTCTTTTGGAGACGGTGTACACACATCTCAGGCACACTGCAACACAAATATCACTGCGACGTTTCACAATCACAACCACTCTACAAACCACTGAGTCCTATCGATCATTTTATACCGGGTAAAATTTAACAGAAAAGAATGATAAGCTCAGTACTTTAAGTAGTACTGTTGGCTGATGTAACTGTTCACCACAGAAAGTATTCAGTATTCCCGTGATGCAACCTTCAATGAAATCGACAAGAAGAAATCTCAGATGATTGATGAACAGAAGCAGCTGGCTACAGAGGTGTAAACCTATCACCAAATATCTCTCCCGCATGTGAAGTAGGGCCTGTGTATTATCACAATCTTGCATTCTTTCAGAGGGTGATAAAACAACTCGACAAAGCTAGTCGCCATGAGATGATGGAGAACGACTGGCTTAAGAGAGAGGTACAGGCACCCATACGTTCATTTTCAGAATGCCTGCATTTTGATTGGCATACTGATGCAGATAAGTTTATTACTCAAGTGTGTGCATGTATCGTTGTCCCATGGCAGACTGCCATCTACCGTAAAGAAGTCTCTATACTGGAGGCAGCTGTGAGGAACTTGGAGAAGAAGAACTTGAAGCACATGAACCAACTGGTTGAGCAGCGTCTAAGTCGTTTGTGGATCTCAAGGTATTACTGACCCCAGTGGTGGAAGTTTAGCAATTTGTTATTTGGTTTATATAGTTATATAGTTTAGTTCCAACAAATTGGGCTGTAATATACTACTAATGGATAAACTGGATTGTTACTATTAGATTGGTGTTGGAGGGAAACTGGGCACCTTTGGTGTGGGGCATTGATTCCCAGGGCACAATGCGCTTTCTTCACACAAAAATAAAAATTGTAGGCTAAAGTTGAGAACCACTGCTGAAGACTGAACTAAATTGTAATCCTTATAATTCTTACCCTTTCTGTTGCAGAAATGTATTCATCACACAGGCTGCAGACTTGGGCAAGGTTGAACAGCCAATGCAGAAACGCACACGCTCAGAGTCAACAGGTGATCCATCTGACCTCACCCATTTCTGTCCAGAAATGCACTTCTAGGACCACAAGAGGGCACTCCAAGAGTGGTAGTTAGGCAAGGGTTTGAACTTCAGCATAAAAGTCCTCCATCTAGGGTTTTGGACAAGTGCAGATTAGAAACTAGTGAGTTTAAAACTCTTATATGCAAGTGTTAGTCATAAAGCTATGTAACTGCTCTGGCTCATACACTCTCAACTGCTAGATTTCAGTGTTATACTTTAAAACTAGTTTTGTTTTGTTTTTTGTTTTTTTACTCAGAATCATACACTATAACAGTGCTCAGTTTTATTCAGGTCTACCTTTAAATTATTAATCACTCTTATAAAAATGCAGATTCATGGGTCAATATACAGACACAGAACACAATGGAAACACAGGATATTGGAGAGTTTGCGTACGGAGCAACTCCAGGAGAAATTTCTCTTGTTCAACAGCTATTTTTGCCTAGTATATCTACTGTAGACTGCTCAAGGCTGTGATAGTAAGTAATATGTAAGCAATATATTAATATATCTGAGCAGATTAATTCTTTCCTCTGCACTCAGCAGTCAAGATCACCCATCAGGAGCCCTTGGCTTTATTAGTTAAAGGCCACTCAGCATCAGCTCCTCAACTTTCTCCAACTAGTGACCTGCATTTTTAGCAGAGCCAGAGAGCAGACCCTGGCTGGCGCACGACTCCCCAACGGACGCTGTGGAAGCAGGCTGGGCTGGGGTGTTGGAACAAGAGGAACTGACGCCCAGCTGCGAGCCCTCCGCCCCTCCCTGCGACCTCGCCATGTTCCCCCTTGGCAGCCGGAGTGACCACAGGGTGAGATCTTAAGTCTTTATGAACACACAGGGCTTTCTGTAAAGACCACTGAAGAACTAGAAAAATGGAACAGAATCACTGGTTGTAATTCCTTACCTTTATGTAGTAAATATGCCTAAAGAGACAAGATGTATTAAGGCAGTACGAATGTTTGATGAGGACCTAGAGTAGTGTGCAGCTGAGAGAACTGTGGAAACTCACTTCCTGCTCCCTGGCAGTGGCTGCGCTACAGATGGGCCTAGCATCACCCAGTAACAGGTCCTCTCTTTGTCTCTGTGGCCAGCCTGCAAAGTGAGCGCCTTTGTGTGTGTGTGTGTGTGTGTGTGTGTGTGTGTGTAGGAACTACTACACCTGGGCCCTTTGGAGCAGAAGCTGTTGACTGTGAAGGGCCAGGCTATGACTCTGTACCCTATGCCCTCTGACCCTGAGGGTTTGGGCACATCGGTGCCCCTCGACTTTTTGGAGATGCAGGATTGGGCCCTCACCACGCGTAGCATCCGCAACAAGTTCCACTGAGGACACGAGGCATAAACACAAACTTGTAGTTGAAAGTGCAGGCTAATCAGCTCGTATAAGGGTGACAATCATATGAAGTATTTTTAAATTAATTTAAGGTTTTTTTTGGCCTGTTAAGGCTAAAACCTATGTGGCTCCTTTCCAAGATAAAATTGCTTTCTTTCTTTTAAAATTTTAATATTAAAATAACCGCACCCCATTTTAAAGAATTCTCTTATTATAGGCAGACCCAGGTGAGTGCCGCCACTTGGCTCCCCTCAATATCGCTCATCTTGAGCATCCTCCTACAGTCCCGGAAGTTGAGCGCATGTTAAGAGACGAACTCTTGTGGAAGCTGCTCTTTTATTTGAAAATCAACCAAATTCTGCTCACATACATTTTATATATATATAAACAAAAATAGAATCTGCAGGAACAATGCAGCAAATATGCTAAATCAATGGACAGGACCACCTTCATGTTGGGACCATCCTTCGCATACTGCGTTATTGGGACAGGGTTCGGTTTTATTTACACAAAGCACCGATCAACAGTGCTTCTCTTGCCCCGGTTTTACTGCATCTACTGCTAATTTACACACTGATGACCCTACCCTGGACGCTGCAACCTGCGTCATTAATGCACACCCCTCTCTGTGCTCCTAACTCAGTAATGGGTACCCCTTTGTGCCTATGCAGGGAAAGGGTGACCCAAGCATGAAGGTGGCTCCACACATTCAGGTGGGAAAGGCAGCCATATACTCGTCAATGTAAAATAATGACATGCCAAGCGTAAAGCAACACCCGCTCCTTCCCCATGCAATGCTGCAGAATCACAAATGTAGTGATAAGTCTGATAAAATGTTCCCTTGCCAAAAGAAAAAAACAAAACAAAACAAAACAAAAACCAAAAACCCAGGCACAGAATTGACTGTGGAGTAATAAATTGTATCCCCCCCTCCTTTACTGTCTCTCTTATGAATGGGGTGGGTGGGGGTGTTTCCAAGCTACAAAGAATTGCACTAGACAAGAAATGGGGTTTAGGGATGTAGTGCTCTTTCATTCAATTTACAGGCTCTCATTTTTATATATATATATATATATATATATATATATATATATATATATATATATATATATATATATATATATATAAATTTGTTTGTTTGTTTTCCCTCAACTCATTCACTCTCAAAATCTAATTCAGCAATCACACTCATGAAAGCACATTCCTACATAACCCCAAGATGGGAAGAACTCGATAAAAATCATTATTTTTTCCTTTCTTTCATGTCCTCAGTGGGTAAATCATAAATAAATACAAACAATGCACAAGGAATGTCTACTGCAAATGTAATTAAAAAAAAAAAAAAAAAAAAAATACAAAGCAAAGTAGAAACTGAAGTCAGTATTCCTAAATGGTGATGGTTTAATCAGGTAATGCATGATTGCTAAATCAGATAAAGAAGTCCCTCCCCTTCCTTCCCATGAGGGCTGGTCTGTTTTCCCCAGTCAGAACCTGAAGCAGTGTGGTCATCTCCATGTTTACATAGACCCTCTTCCTACCCCTAAAATTACCCTCCTGTGTGTCTTTACAGACCATCAGTCCTGTACAGGGGAGAAACAGCTGGAGCTCTGTTACCGTTAGACAAATTACAAAACACTCGCCAGACTGCCTGGTGTCTCTTACCGTACAAAACACCCCCCCTCCCCCCCCCTCCCTGGGTTCCTGTCTGAGTCGGTGCTGGGGCCAGTACTCCTGGCCTGGAGTCAAACAGCGAACTGGGGACAAGTTAAAGGTTTGAGATGGGCTGCCATGTGACTCATCCTCGGGGAGCGGACGCTGGCAGCAGCTTCACATGAACTGCATCTGCAAGAGAACCACGGCTCAAGTTACCCACCAGCGCTGACGTCCAAACACCCCCCCAAAAAAACACCTCCAAAACAACTGGAAATTTTCCACTTCTTCCCACATATGTAGAATGCACGTTGATAAAATATAGATGGGTCTGCGTGCCCTCATGCCACTGGTTGGGCAGTCCTGTTTTGGGTGTGGGACCAGCCCTGGGTAGCTGCAGGAGCATACCCTCACTTTAATTTGTTTGCCAATTTGCTGCCCATCGCTCTGCTTCTTGATGCCCAAGTGTTGAATAAATGATGCAGTGTGACTCCTGCACCACAGTAGCTTTCTTGCTCGACACCGATGGGCATAACAGACTGATATGACTGATCAGTGGTTATGAGATTATGGGGTAGGCTAGAGGTGATCAGCCCAGAGAGGTGTTCAAAGCTTGAAATCTCCACATTAAATGCTCTTGGATGTCAGTAACCACTCGGGAGATATGAGACTGTAAGCATCAAACATCAATGTAGACGATGACTGATAGGAGTAAAATTAATAACATCAAGATGCAATTAGCCATAACTGAGAACATCAATTATAAAGGGGAAAAGCCTACCGTATTGAAGGAAGACACTCCTTTACTCACTAAAAGCCATGAAGTGAAGTAAAATATCACCATACTAACAAAGATTAGAAATTACAGTAAGATGAGGGAAAACATGGTATAGAAGGTAAGATGGCTGGAAACACAAGCAGACTCGGTTAGCGCTCAGAACATGCAGTATGTGCGCACGTACACATCTCGGACACACACGGCCAGACATGCTGTACCTAAGAGTCTCTAAAGGAAATCCTTGAGCGAGAGCTGTGCAAAGCGGTCCTGTCCCGGAGGCCTGAGAGGACTCTGGCTGGAGGGACTAGAGGCAGTCGAAGGCTAGTTCAGAGAGAACGAAAGAGCATCAAGGAATCCACCCGCACACCCCCCGATCACATGGCCAGACTGGCTAGAGGATGAAGTGGCAGGTCAGTCTAAAGGCAAGAGACATGTGTGTCTATGGAAGGTTCCTCTAATAACGAAGCATGCTACTGGCCAAAGCCGTGCCAGACAACACCCTGCTCTTTCGCGCAACAGTAATACAGACTGGTTGCACCGACACACTGCAGAAATGAGGCGGCATGGTTTGGACTGGGATATGCATTCCAAACGGAGCGTCTTTGTATGATTTAGAAACTATAATGGAATGCATATCAGTTTCGATGCTTTAATTCTAGCCACGATCAGAAGAGTTCTTTAAAGCAACGTGGATGTGTGCAAGACTCATTCAAGCACTTTCTGAACACGGCTTCTAATGTTCTAGGCTTGCTATTGAAATATAAAATTCTGGCAATCAGAGAATGCCATTTCTCCCAGTGATCTGCAACGCATCAACACATTCCGGTAGCGATGGTTTATGTTATTTTACAGAATAAGCCAAAGTGGTCCAATTAGGCCATATTATGGAGTGGGCTTAACAGTAAAATTTGGGCCAAACCGAGGCATCCAACTTGGCGGCACTAGGTCCGGTGGAGGTCATGGATCATCAGGATCGTACCTGTGCTCCTGAGACTGGGCCGAAGGGATTCGCCGGCCGCATCACGGGCTGCGTGTACATCATGGTGGGCTGTGTCATCACAGCCACGGGGGCCATCTGGGGTTGCTGGACCAACATAAACAACAAAGTCAAAACAAAGAGCTGGCGTAAGTGTTGCTGTGTTCACACGGCATGTCACCCTGGTGCAGAAAACACAGGCACTGGGTTGGATGGCAGGTTCTTTATGGTCCTAATGTAATCAATAACACTGAGAGGAACGGCACTTCATATCCTTCATTTGTGCTTCACTACTGTTTGACTGCTCAGGCACAGAGAGCAGAAGGAAAGCAACTGTGTGAAAGCAACTCTCCTTGAAATGATCCAGAACTTGAAGTACTCTCAAGAGCAGCCCAGAAAGATTCACTGGTATAAACGAGTACTCCAAATTGAATCGCTATTCGAGTTGTTTGTTTTGGGATGTGTGTGTGTTTAAGAATAACTGAAATACTCTGGTTTCCTTAGCCAAAACACAGAAAGCATTAGTTAACAGCAGCATTCCAAAAACATCAACTATGGTGCAATGCTAACCATTAGGTCAGTTCGCGCGCACACACACACACCCCAGCACTTTGCCAACATGTTTCTCCCACCAATCACCCCCCCCCCCCCCTCCTACATGCTGCTACTCACCACTGCATATCCCATCATGCCTGTGGGTGTCGTTGCAGGGAAGGCCATGATAGACGGTGCCTAGGAGGAGAGTTGGGTGGAGTTAGAAATGGCAGCGGTACAGAACACCACTCAGAAGTCTGACAAAGTGCCTTTCAGAGGAACATCTCTAGCGTCAGACATTCCACTCAAACAGAGCAGCACAGAGACCACAACAACCTTCTCACTGCCCACCTTTATGTACACACACCCACACCCAAACCCACATACTTCATCGCATACTTCATCGCATAAAGAAAACTTTGTGCAGGTGGACAAGTGGACAAACAGAATGTGGTACATTCTTCAGAATGGGTAAGTATAACTGGCTCAGGCTCTCTGGCTGGGTGGAACTTACATCTGGGAGACATTTAAAAGTTCTTAGCACACTCAGTCACTGCAAATGTGCAGGGCATCTGAACAGCGAGAGAGAGAGAGAGAGAGAGAGAGAGGAGAGGAGAGAGCGTCTGCATGTTTAAGAGAGAAGGAGAGTGAGTGTAAGGGAGTGTATGCACACACACGTGCTTGAGCAAATGTGTCCTCAATGGCAGTGCTGCTAGTAGCAGGTGCAAAGCTTGATTGAAAAGAGGAGTTCTTTTGGAGGGAGCCGTGAGATTCGCAAAGAGGCTGAGCTCATCACAAACGTGCTTTTGTTTCCACTTACGGACCATTCAAATGTGTGAAAGGGCCTTCTCTGCCTAGTCTTTGTTAAGGCCATTCTTTCAGAGAGAGGATGTGGTCCAAACCAAAAGGCAGAGAGAAAGAACACATTTTGTTTGGAACGCCATTGCTGTTACGAGTGCAGAGCTTTAACATTCCTTCATCTATGCTTTCAAGATGAGGACAAATATACTTTATCTAGACCTGGTTAGTCAGTGTAAATTATATTTTATCAGCCTAAGCATTCCTTTGTGAACCTACATTCAAGTTCATTTCTGTGCACATTATAGGGTGCTACTATAGTTTTACATGATGAAAAATACAACATTTAATCTATTAAATAGTGCATTAAGCCTCTGTTAAGACTTTGCCCTAAAATCGCTAATCCTAATCCCAAAGAAACCTAAAGCATCATGTGTTCAAGAAAAAAAACCACAAAAAAACACGTCACTGGAAACACCCGTAAGTCAACCTCTCAGTCAAATCAACTTGTCATACGACAGTGATGCATGTACAGAGAGGGGAGGGAGAAGTCAAAAGATCACAGAACACAGGAGACACACACATGCTGTGGCAGCACTCGGTTAGATCAGTTGGTCACAGTGAGCACAGAGGCTGCAGCGTGACGCTGAGCAGGGCGCACATAGCCGCGTATACAGTACGGCCAGGTACGCACGCACAGGACACACAGGGTACCGCGACCGCAGTGGAAAGCTGTGGAGGTTAATAATACACTCATGCGTTTCAGAGGACAGTTCAAGCCACTTGACTTACGTATTGTGGAAAATGCATGCCATTCTGTTTAAGCCCCACCAATGAAAACAATTAGAGGACACAAAAGATACAAAAGATACAGAAAATGACATTTACGCTACTGCTCATACAACGAGAACACTTCCAACACAATACCATGGCATGCATTATCCATGTGGGGGGGGGGGGGGGGGGGGGGGGGGGGTGGGTGCATAAAGTTTTTAGTTAATATGGGTCTCTTGTAAAAGGCTGAGGAAACACGCTGTTCTCACCATCGTGGCAGGATTCCATGTGGTGGTGGGAGCAGTCTTTGGTTGCCAGTTGGTTCCCCCAGTCAACTTCTTCTCACCAGGCTGACTCCAGTGGATGTCGCTTGGTACAGAAAGTGCAGATCACGTTAGCATCTGTCACTGGCTGCAGCTACAGTTAAGGATACACTGTTCGACAGGAGCAGGCTTACTTTTTCACCATGCCATTACCAATGCCCAGATCTATGAAACAACAAAACATGGAGCAGAAAGTCAAAGCACACATCGCGTGTCGAAACTTTTATTTTGCTCCCCCCCCCCCCGAGGTTTTCAAAAGATTAGAGGATCTCATGCAAGATAAGAGCATGACACGATTCTAGTGCTCTTAGATGGACGAATGTGGGGACGGCCCGAGGGCAAGTGGCGGAATCAGCTACGTACTGCCCACCAGGTTGGCCAGCGAGGACTCCAGGTCATCAGACACCAGCTTGCCAGGCTGCTGGGCACTGGGCGGCAGACCCTGGTTAGGAGAGGCTACTGTCGGTTTCAGGATACCACCTAAAACATCATCTTAGAAAAAGAGAGAGAGAGAGAGAGAGAGAGAGAGAGAGAGAGAGAGAGAGAGACAGACAGAGACAGAGACAGAGAGACAAAGAGGCAAAAAAGAAAAGCAGAGACATTCAGACAAAACAGGCCACACAAGACAAACTGTAATGCGAGTGAAAGGCAGCTTTGTGAAAACTCAGGAATAAGGAGAAAACAAATTCATTCTCTTAGAGTGGCATCAACTCACCCAAGTCATGCACACCATGCAAAGCCAAGGCCAAAGAGAGTGTAACCCCCAGCAGAGACAGATGGGCAGAGAGAAGGGAGACCATCAGTGGAGCATTCCAACACACTGCACACTTCTACTCTGCTATGATCACAAATGGCATTACCCATTTCCAAGAATACTACCAAAGCTAGAATGAATAAAATACACAACAAGCTTTTAAACAAATACTGGATGTGATGTAATATATTTTTGCATAGTGTGCGCGAGTCAGACGGTGGGGGAGACACACACACACACACACACACACACACACACACACACACACACACACACACACACACACACACACACACACACACACACACACACACACACACACACACACACACACACGCTGTCAAAAGCTGTGCTCCAGCGCATTTAGCAATGCACACGTCCAGTGCTTAAAATCAGTCATTAATGAGGATGGTGGGTTGGGCTGAGGAGAGGGAGTCAGGCAGGCGAGAGAGATAGAGGGGGGTCTCTCTTACCAGCAGCGTCTGTGTTGTTGGGAGCTGATTTATTGCCGAAGACGGAGTCGAAGTCGACGTTAAGGCCGGAAGAACTGCCGGGCGGGGGGGCTGGCGTTGCTGAAAAGCCTGCAGAGGACAAGCGAGAAGGGCAAGACCCGAGTGACCCGGTTAGTCTTCAGGACCCGAGGGCAGACCTGCCACCGCATCGGGCACTGCCATTGTGCGCCGGATTACATTCTCCCAAGTTGAATGGATCACTGCCACACCTCTCGCTTCCCGAGAAAGCCAGGTGTTAAAACCAGAGTGGCCGGGGGGCAGTTTAAATAGCGTCCGCTTTCACTAGCAACCGCACACACCCCTCTGCTCGGCTCAGTGAAGCCCAACTGATGCAGTACTGCTGTAACCCATTTAAGACACCTTCACTACAACCACGAGTTGCTATTATCTCCTGTTTCTCTCTTATAGCTGCCCAAAAGAAGGCAGAGTTTAAAAAAAAAATTAAAAAATTTAAAGCAAAAAAGACCAGAGGGAGGATAGAAGGAAAGTGAGAGCAGAGTGATAAGGCAAGAAAACATGAGGGGAGAAAAAGACAAGAGACAGCTAGGGCCGGGGACAGGAAGGAAGCACCTACCTCCGAATAGTCCCGCTATGGTGGAGGGCTCGGAGCGGAAGAGCGGGGTGTTAGAGAAGGGGGCCGGCGAACAGAACGCGTCTGTCACAGCCACGGGGAGCAGAGGAGAGGCAGAAAGGAAACATTAGTGCGCGTGCAGACAAGAAGGGAAGAAAGGCTAAAGGAAGCCGGCGCCTTCGGATGAGGAGATGCCTAGTCCGGGACCGGAGGGAGCACCGATGTTTCCATCGACAGCCCGCTTTAATCCAGGATTGGGCCCCAGCCACATCCGCAACACCGAACTCTAAAGAACCAGAAAGTTCTAAACAAAAAGGCATAAGTGTTGGCTAACTTCTAGGCTGTAAAAATAAATAAATAAATAAATAAATAAATAAATAGAAATAACAACAGGTAGTGGCAAAGAGCTAAGGGTGTTGTACACAGCAGAAGAACACACAGGGCCCTGCTGAGCGAAGCCATGTGTCTTGGGCCCAGGAGACACTGGGTCCCGCATGGGCGTTGGGCCCTGGGAGAAAGCACAGGGCTCAAAAGGGCAGGCAACGGAAGTGCTCAAATCGTGAAAGGTGCTGGAATGATCTAGGGAACCAAACAAATAAACAATTCCTATTCAGGAATGCGGGGAGAAAATTGGACACTTTAAAAGATGAGTCAAGGTGCCAGAGCAGATGAGATGCTAATCCAATTATGCAAAAAACAAAGTAGGAAATTCTGTTAAACTTGAGTAGAAAGGACACCAAATCATCATAACATTTAAACTGCAAAATATTTATATATAAGTCAGTGTCCTGTGTAAAGCACACCTGGGCCAGCCTCCTGGACACAGGTTAAACGTAGCCTTGTGCTATGCGGGAGTTTCACTGGAAATGTCACCATTACAGAGCAAGTAGTCCAACTGCAGGCTTCATCCATGAGCAGAAAACTGGCCCCAGCACAAAGCGAAGCAGCTGCAGCAAGACTCAGCACAGGCCACAAGCAGAGAACAGACAAGCAGCCAAGTACAGCTATTAACCCATCCCAAAGCAATGCCTCTACATTACAGCCGAAAATGTGTGGAGGCGCGTGCGTGCACACGTACAAAAGCCATCTGTCTAGTACTGTTCTCCAAACGGTATTGTGCCCCTCCGATAACAATAAGCATTGCCTCAGGTCTAAACCATTAGCTCACTCATCACCATGCCCCCATTTTGCCCTGCTCCCTCACACACCCACACCCACACACACACACACCTTAAATGTGAGACTTGTGCAGGGTGCACTAGATTCTTTCCTTTCCTTTAGTTAGCGCTAGAACCTAGGTACAGCGAGGCATGCATCAAATGAAGCGGCCAACATGAACAACTAAAAATGCAGGAAGTTACAAGAAATCTATGAATTCATGCTTAGCGAGACGAAAGAAAGCTGTTTACCACAAAACATTTCATGACTGAGTGTCCTAGGAGAAAAACTAACACTGTCTGAAGAGCCAAGGGCTGGGTGAGCAGCATCGCCGGGATCCGAAAGGAAAGGGTTTAGGTTTGGAACGGAGTCGTCGATGCTCTCGGAAGTAGTGAAAGAATCTACGCAACCGCAAGAAACAGAACACAACACAAAAGGAGCGTCATTAGCTGGAGGGACAGCCAGACGTGGAGCTACCCCTGCCCCCCAGACCCACGGCCAGGTGACGCTTGCTACAGGATACGCAGGTTTAACGGGTCCCCAGAGAAGCAAAGCACAGCCCTCACGGCGTTCCCTCCCCCAACCAACAGAAATACACACAGTGTAGTAAGCAATGAGCTCCTATGTGAGCAACAACATTAAAAAAACCCACAAAAAAAACCAGTGTAATTATGAGCAAGTGCAGCACATGTGCAGCATTTTCTACATGGTGCCATTAGATCCTGGAAGAGTCAGCAGCACTGATGGAGCAGTGATGAGCTTACCTTGACTGTGCAGCTCTTAAATGAAGAAATGACAATGAAAAGTAAGTGTAAGCTACTAAAATTTAGCCCAGCATCAATTATTCTGGAAGGGTACTATAGACTGTAGAGCATGCATTGCTCAACATATCTCTAGAATCCTCAGAATCCAAAATACCACCACCACCACCACAAAAAAAAAAAAGTACCAAATCTAAAGCGAAAATATTTTTAAGATATTCACCAGAAAGATTATGAATTTTAAAATCAACACTTTCCGAGCTTCTAAATCAATATAAGGATCCTGTGTGTAAAATGATCCGACACAGCAAAAAAATATAAAAATAACGGCGCGTCAAGGGGAATGGAATACGATGACACATTCGACACAAAACGGTCTCAGGCTGTTGGAGTGATGGTGCAAGCTGAAGTTCATCAGCAGGAACATGCAGACATCTCAGCAGGGGTGTTCCAGAGACTGTGCGTCACGTTTGGGAAGGAGGGAGGTGTACTGTTATACTCTCATAACACAAAGCATAACTTTTTAATATTTCCAGTCTAATGGGGCCACATCAGACACTCAATGCTATGAACAGCATGTTCCCACACGCTCACAAAAGATGCACAGCTGCAACATCTAAGACTCTCAGTTAAGTCATTAAGCTGTGATCTGCGTTTTGGGCTCCCTAAAATCATATTATCTCTGAGGGTTTTACACAGGCCCTCATAAACATAACTTGAAAAATAAATAAATAAATAAATAAATAAAAGTTATGTTATTACAAAAGTACAAATAGCAACATTAACACACAACCCCCCCATCTTAAAGTAGCTTTGCTATATTTATTGTTCATAACATTTAACACATTCTTCAGGTAAACTGAACCAAGCAGAGGGGTTGGAGCCCAGGTTCACACGTCCACTCACCTCCCCAGGAGTTAGCCATAGGCAGGGTTGTGGAGAGAGGCAGGGCTGGCCGGAACACTGGCTGCAGGTCCAGCAGGTCACTTGGCACCTTTGAAGTACTGGAGTCAAAAAACACCCCACCCACAAACCCACACACACAGAATTAATGTCTTGTTAAACTTCAGCCAGAAGGTCAAGCATTTCTCACACATGTGCAAAAACAAACGTGTCGGGTCCTCACTGCTCAGATACACTCCCAACCGCACCATGGTTGAACAGCCACCTACAACCACAGAAGAGCTCCCACCTCACCCACACTGGCTCCTTGGCAGCACCGTAAGAGATGCAGGAGCTTGCACCTAAATCGCGTGAACATCGTGGGCTTGTCCAGAACGGGCCGTCGGTTTGTTCAGGACCAGAACTGAGCAGAGCTGCATAGAAATGGAATACAATTCCCAACCGTCCTTTCAGCGCAGCGGCCCTGGCGCTCCCTCACCTGTTGGTGGAGCTAGGCATGGAGAACAAGTCAATGGCCGGGGCGGTGCTGATGCTGCCAGACGCCGTAGAGACAGGGGAGGCGGCAGTGGTGGAGGATACGGAAGGCTTTTTAGAGAGTTCCTTCAGTCTCTGCTCCTGCAGGGAGAAACAGAAGTGTGAATACCACACACACACACACACAAACACATTACATCCATCTTTCCACACACACTATATCCATCTTTCTACATAATCTTGGGGTGAAAATGGTGTGCTCGCGCACACACACACATGGCATGTTGATTTAATGAAGGCAGAGGGCCACAACACACCTTAAGTGCTTTCAAACGAGCTTGCTCCTCCTCCAAAGCTGCCTGCTTCTCCTTTTCATCCGCTTTGGTGAACGATATTCCCGTGTTTGCCAGAGAAGACATAGCACTGGACAACGTACTAGCCCTGATAGATAGGTAGAGAGTGAGCATGAGGGAGAGTGCTCGCTCGCACGTTTTTGCACAAGTGTCAAGAGAATGCCCATGTAAGCATGTCTGCATGATGTGCTTTGTTTGTGGAAGCACACTTCCCTAGTACCCAGCACACAGGCACATCGGGTCTTTACCGCTCCCTTACAAAAGGTGCACTTTGACCCATACCTTCCACCCCAATGTTGGAGTTAGCAAAACTGATAAGCCTTACTGTTATCCGAAGTACAAGTCATCAGATTCCATTTTTAAGAGCAAAAAAAAAAAAAAAAAAAAAAAAGGAAAGCTTTGTTTTTCTATTGCAACCTACCCACATTAAACGAGTCTCTGTGTGTGTGTGTGTGTGTGTGTGTGTGTGTGTGTGTGTGTGTGTGTGTGTGTGAGAAAGAAAACAGTGAGGGCCATCAGTAATATCTGACACAATGGGAGACTTCTGCTTTCTACATTCTCAAGAAGTCAGCAAAACTTTGGCCAGGCCAAAAGCTCTTGCAGCTACCCCCAGACTACGTGCACCCAGACACACATGCATGCACACCCACACAACCAAACATAACCAGTGGTCCAAGGAAAAAAAAAAAACAACAAAAAAAAAAAAAAACACCCCCCCAAATGACACACACTTTATATACCAAGGCCCAACAGCCTGGCTGGGAGGTAGGAAGCATGCTGGGAAGCTGCAGCTCACTCTACCTGCTGGCGGCCGTCGAGTCTTTCACCTTTTTCCCTTCTAGAGAAGCCAAGTGCTGCTCCAACGCGTCCAGGAGACTGCTGGGGGCCTGGGGAGGGGCGGGGCATCGTTAATGCCGCGCACGCACACGCCGCTCTCAGCATGCAGAGTATTTTAACAACACAGAAGACGCGAGCCACCGGCAAACAGAGAAAGAGTGGGGAAGATGCGGGTACTTACACACACCGTAAACTGAAAACGGAAAGATAGGGAAAGATACACAACATAAAGGAGGCAGTTTGAAAAAGGTATTTTAAAGAGCACTTCAGAAAGAAAGAAAGAGAAAAAAAAAAGAAGAAACGATCGGACAACGTCGCTACAGACTGGGCTCGGTTATACGGCCGGACCTCCCCCGGAGCGTGGCGCTCAACCAAGCTCCTGCTAGAGTGTCGTCTTTCATTTTGAGAGCGTCACAAGCCGTCGGAACGGAGACACGGGCCCTGGCTCCTTGGGATCGTCCCCATGACAGCGCAGCGCATGCGCCTCTGCCGTCCGACACCTGCCGTGCTGGGTACGTCTGTGCCAGGGCCCGTGGGGAGGGCGCTCCTCCAGCTCATTAAACTATTCTGACTCCCCCCCCCCCTTCTCAAAAAAAAAGTAGCTGCGCAGGCCACTGAGGAAGAGTAGGGAAGATGAAGCAGGGCAGGTCCGTCTGAATCTACGCTTCGCCCTTATGGTGACCAAGCACCCAGGAAAAATGAATCCCAATGCCTTTATGGGCGGTACGTGTGGAGCACTGGTGGAGAGGGGCAGGCAGGAGGAGCAGTTTGAGGAGGTTTCTCCATCATTCTCCTGCAGGGGGCGCTGCAGGCAGCGAGCTGGTCTTACTGGCCCGCGGTTCTCAGGGCCCCCCCCCCCTCTTTTTTTTTTTTTTTAATATAAAAAGGTGGTGTCTCGACCACGAGGTCTACTTCTGGCACTCTGGAATACATCAGCAGAACTCAAGTTCTTGAGGAATTCCTCAAATCTGGGCCCAGTGAGAAGCGCAGGAGTCAGGTTGGATCTGTGATGGAGTCCGCACAGCAAGGCTGTGTGTGTGGTTTAACCGGTGAGGGTGAGGTTAGACAGCTCACGCACTGCAGTCAGAAAACCAGCTCAGAGCACATAGAAGCTAAATTAGTGTTCAGAAATAATGTCTCTTACCTGAGACAAGTCTGGTATGTCTCCTCTGTCAATGCCTACTTGCTGTTTTGAGATGAGAGGGAAAGAGGCCAAATTTAGTGGCTGTGAAGTATAAACATCTAGACATTCATAAAAGCTGTAATTGACGGTCACAGTTATTTTAATTAAACTTGCATTATCTCCTCAAAAACCTGAACCAGGAGGTCAACTCCTGTGCGTAAGAGAAAGCAAGAGAGACTGCTCTCTGCATCAGAGCTACTGGCCAAGGCACTAGCAGCACTGAGTGGGGAAAACAAACAATAACCCAGCAGAGGTCGGGTCTGGCCTGGAGCTCAGGACACCACAGGGGGAGGTCATCCTACCTCAGCCACTTTGAGGAACTCTGAGATTCTTGTCATTCGGGTGAGGAATTTCTTGTAGATGTCGAGTCCCTCTTTACATTGAACCTTCTTCATATCAAAGTACTTCTCTGTTTGAGGGGGGAAATTATTTACAGATGAGATCATGCATGTGCAATACTCAACATGTATGCGTGCGAGTGTGTAATGTATATAAATTCTCTTTTAAAATTTCTCCACTTCAGAGTGTTCACATTGCAAACGTCACTGGGACACAGTCCAGTACATATTTCACCAGTCTGCTGCTCTCCACCAACAACCCTCACCTCATCACTAGCTCATGCCCAATGAACACCAGCCAACAGAAACATGCTCTCAAATCCCCATCAAACAAAACCGTAAATAACAAATTAAAGTCTCACTCCTAGCAGCTGGATGGCTGGAAGCGTCTGCTTCGCATGCATGCAACAACTTAACTGTGGCACCATCAAGAGATATGTAATCAGATTATTTAAATAACTTGGTATGAGAACGGCCATGCTAATGGCCATCGAGATTCATAATTATGATTGGTTGCTGCAAAGTAGGGCGGGGGGGGGATGGCTCAAAGTGCAGCAGGCGTGTCTGTATAAGAGCAGGTCAACACCGAGCTCAAAGGTTTCTCTACCAGGAAACAGCGGAGCAAGCAAACAGCGGTGAGTCAACAGGCAGGGGGGGGGGGGGGTTGTCAGCAGGAGGGTGGGCTCACCCAGCAGGTTGATGATCCCTTCGTTGTAGGCGGCAAACAGCCGGATGGCGTCTTTAAACAGGAGCATGAAGGCAGCGTTGATGACCCCGTTTGTGAGTTCGTTGGCATTTACCTGTGGGGGGGGAGACAAACATTTCTGCAGAACTATACAAAAACAAATGGTGACGTCTCCGCAGGTCACCGGTGGACATTGACGACTCTCTGCTCTACCCTCATGTTTACTGGACGAGAGCCGTGTGTTCAGAGTTGTAGACTCACATTGAAGTCTAGGAGTGAATCCATCTGATTCTGAATGATGGGGAGGGTCTTCAGCAGCTTCTCTGTGTTCATGGTTCTCATCACGCCGTCTGCCCTGAGAGTGAACAGATCCACCACACTCCGTATCACAAGAGGATCACTAGTAAATACACGCTGCTTCACTTCAAAATAAATGCCGCTGTTGGCAATCACGGCAGCAATCTCAGAGCGGTGAGAAACAAAAAAAAAAAAAAAAAAAAATCTATCAAATGGTATGATGTGATTCAACTACGATATGCCTCGCAATGTATTTAAAACACATTTCACATGGTTCAAGCTAGACTTGCATTACTTTGACCAAAACTGTTTGTTTATTGGCTGATGTAAATGCTGTGAGTCAAAGCACCCACCGACGTGGACTGTCTCACACTGGTCAGGTTGTTCACAGCCTTACAGCACACAGAAATATCAGATTTATCAGAGGTTCATTAGCATAATGTAGCCTTTAAAACTGGAACACACACACATACCCTCTTTTCACTTTAGTGAAGTCAAAAGCCACCTGTCGGTAGGACACAGCCTTCTCATTCAGATAGCGGCTATACCTCCGAATGAAAGTGGACATATCGTAGCCTAGGAAACAGAGACAGCAGAATCGCATGAGGAGAGCTCTTCTCTGAAAACCCGTGTCCGAGGGTACACAAACCAACAGATAGTACCATCGTTACGACCTGAAGAACAAAACTAATCATATACTAAACGATTTCAAACGTTTTTAAAAACCACATCCCTCCGAAATGTTACGCACATGAGGACTTCACATGGAAATTAGAGCTCTAGAGCTACTGGAGACTTCCTTTGTCAGGGGTTAACAGACACCTTTCTAAAAAGCCCTTGTACCAGATGGAGCCAGAGCGGCTCATCAGGTTGCCACCTGCCTTCTCATTACATCCTGGCTAAAGAAAGCAGGTGTGCTTTATTTAAACTGAAATTCAGCCATTCTGCTGAATATGCTCTCCAGTGGAGCAATGAGTACGAGACACACACAGTGGTGTGAGTGTGTGTGTCTCGGGGTGTGTGTGAGACAGCAGTCACTGGTCTCTGTGGTCCTGTCCTACCACATAAAAAGCTGTCCACCACCGACTATGGCCAGTGTCCCACCTCTACAGGATCACATGACTGGCCAGCGGGGGAGGGCTAGAACCTGAGCCTTACTGCCCCCAACGGGGAGATCAGCAGCACCTACCTTGTAAGCCACTTTTGTCCAAAAAATTACTGAGGTTGAAAAGTGTGTTCCTGGAAGCCAGGTACTGAATAAATCGCTGTGAAAATAAGATGGGGTAAAGGATTATTATCGTGTCATTCTTCTGTCTCTCCAACGTTGTGAAACAGTAATTGCGTTAAGACTGAAGCATGATAAGAGGCAGACATTGCCCTTCTTATGACAGAGAGCCCACAGAGTTCAGATAACATTCAATCAAAGAGAGAACACACACACACACACACACACAGTAGTACTAAATGAGACGAGAGAGAGAGAGAGAGTGCAGACACTCAAAGATGACTGCAGAGAAATAACTCTGACAGATATCCCTGACATCCAAACACTTCAGCAGGGATTAAACTTGTGAAAGACTGAGTTAAGACACATTCAACTCAGTTAGCACTTTCATTAGGCGTCGAGCTGGGTGCGTGGGCGAGTGTGTGCATGACTGACCTCATTGCCGTAGACCATGAGGTGGTGTGTGGTGATGAGGGATTTAAACACCACAACCCAGCTGGTGTTGGTGGTGCGTTCAAACAGCGTGTCCGCCAGCTGAGGGATGTTGACGTTCATCTCATTTGTGCACTGGATCAGATCTGAGGACACACACAGAGAGAGATGAGGGCGTGGTGTTCGCCATACAGATATACTTATACACGCAGGTACACACACACACACACACACACACACACACACACACACACACCTTCTAGTAATGAAAAGTATGAATGCATTGAGAAGGAATCAAAGACAAACGTTCAGATTTAGCTCGAGCGTTACCGCTCTCGTTTCCTCAAGTTTACTGGCTAAAAAGCAGCTCAGGGGGAGTCTGGACAAGTCCTGGTTGCTGGGAACACCGCAGTGACGCCAGCAGTTGGCAACAGATTCACTTTGGAATCCGGAAGAATTGAAAGGTGGCGGGCAACAGGAGCAAATGGAACAAGACAGCAAATCACGCCTCATCGCAGCATGGCACCAACGCGCCCCACCGAGGGCAAGGAACTGGCCTTCTCACCCCAGTGGAAGGGATGATTGCTAAACCACAGCCACTCTTCCACAGACTGCGTGTGATGTTCTTTGTTCAGAATGCAGGCATTTAGGCAGAGGTACTCTGTGCGCGAGTGTGTGAGAGAGCGCGCGAGACTGAGACAGGGACAGTGGTATGTTGTGCTGGCTGCTTGGCTGAGCTCCACAGCCATCTGGGCCCAGAGAAGGAGAGAACAAGCGAGAGCGTGAGCAACGCTGAGCGCGCGGGCGCGAGACGTCCACCACCGCCCAAAGGCATCAGCTTCGTGAGCCCCTTCATTCAGCTGGTCGTCTCATTCATTGAAGCATTTCAAAATAAGAGCGCTAATCTAGGAACACTTTCCATATTGCTCTGTTAATAAGAATGTCAAAGGGACATTGGAGTTCCATACAGTTGCCTCTGTGAAGATATTAATTACATGAGGCAGAGACAGAGCTTACTTGAGCACTTAATACTGTAATTGCAGATTTGGTTAGGCAGTCAGAAAGCAAGACATTTAATAATTAGTATGTGGAGATGCAGACAATTTGTCTGGTTGTTGACCTCGACATTGTCTTTTTTAATAACAAAAAGGGGAAAAAAAAAAAAAGTTTTCCCACCAAACAGCATTTATTTTCAGGAGCTTTTACACACGGGCAGACAAAACAATAGTTGCGGAAAGACACTAATTGCAGCGTAGCTGTAACGGCTTAGCAACGATGGCTTGATCCGTTTCCTTTGAGCCACGAGAATCGTGTGTTTATGTTTGTCTGAGAAGGGAGGATATGGGTGGTCCATACAGCACCTTTTCCTTCAGCCTGCATTCACTATTTAAACCTGCACAAAGCACCAGTCACATGATGACAAAAGGCCTTTGTGAGCCAACAGAACCCGCTCGCACAGAGGTGGGGGGGGGGGGGGTTACACACACAGGCTCCGTACTACTACAGTTCAAATATATGGCCAAGATGATCTAAATCACAGTGGGAAGATGCATGTAGTTGTCAGTCAGCACACTCACTCAGACTGGGAATCATTTTGTTTTTCCTCCATGTATCCAAAAATGTGTCAAATGTGTCACCACAGAACACTTAGGAGAGAGACCGCTTGTGTATCTAGTGTCAGAGAAAGACTTCAATATATCAAACAACAGCCAACTAATTACAAATGTCATCTTGCGCTATAAGCGTGCGAGAGAGAGAGGTACCACGGCAGACGTGTACAGGACAAGTGCTCCAGAGTTTGGGGCCGTATCATTAGTTACATAACTACCAGTGCAGAGTCTGCAGGGAGCTAGAGACCCTACGAGTGATAGAGGAACAGAGGTAGCAGGAAGGAGCCCGAGCAAGATGGAGACGACCCCAAAAAACCCGGGTGAACAGGGCCTCATTGTAAATGTTAGTGGAAGTTGCATGTCCCCTTATGGAAGAAGCAGAAGCACAGTCCTGAACTTTTAGAAATTTGTGCAGTCCACAGGCAGGCAGCCCATAAAGAACAGCATGGCAGCAGTCTGACCTAGATGTAACAGGAGCATGGATAAGGGTCCCGGCAACGGAACAGGAAAGCGATGAAAAAATTCTAGCAATATTCTTAGGAAGAAAGTGTGCTGTGTAACTCAACTGTGATACGAAATCAGTTGTTCAGCATTGCGACTGATCTGTTGACACATTCTTCTGTTAGCCACTACACTGTAAGCAAACACTGGATTTAATTACAGTTGACAACTAGATCACCTACATTAATAGTAGCCTACCACAATGCACTAATAACAGACGATAATTTGTAATTTATATACAAGTTGACTGTGTGGGAAATATTCATCCATTTTTGAGGCCACTTTTGCATTACTGAATTAGCACACTGTGGTCAACACCAACACAGACAGTTCATCGAGTGCACACTGAGCATACAAAGGAGTGCACGTCAACTACTGGAACATTATTGCCCATGTGACCGTCACATGAGAAAGCCTTCTTTCAAGTCACATGACTCCTCTTGACAGAACAGAGACATGACTTCATTGATTCGATTCCTTCTCCCTTTGTTCTTGCTTCTCAATCAGAGGAAGAGCGCGCGCGCGCGCGCGCGAGCGAGCGAGAGAGAAGACAGCAAAAGGTAGTAAGAGAGAAACAAGACAGCCAAACAAGCCAGAAGCAAGGAGCATCTTTGTACAAGATCCCCTGAATGCGTGAGCAGCACTCAATATTCACGCTGGACCTCTGGGTCAGTGCTGCATGGTGCAGAAGCAGCACAATTCTCCCTGCACAGACACACAGCTCACTAGTTCAGGTGTCCCCAACATTAGGTGCACTTTTAAAGTGACTCGCCGTGTCCTGCCTTTGCCGGACACTTTGGATCAGGCGGTGACCGCTTAGGATATAGCCCAAAACCCGCAACGTGCAATTTCACCCTACTTAAAAAATGACAAACACAACTGGTTTTCTAGCGATAGCTTTTTCCAGAGATTGTTTGTTTATTTATTTATTTATTTATTAAATGTTAGCTGAGAAACACATTGGCAATTTTTTATTTATTTTTTTTATTTCAAATGCACGAGAGATAAAGGGCTAAAACATTTACCCTCCTCCACAAAACACTGTCTAATGGTTCTACTTGACACAGCTTGTCGTGTTCAAAACGGGGGTTTTCCCGCACCAGAACCCACGTGTAACACAAGACTTCCACGGAGCACTGACCCCCCCCCCATGCACGTTACTAGAACACAGGGGAAAGGAAGGCCTAAATGTAACATTTATAATCAATGTCTTAGAGTGCTGGCATTGTACAGCAGCAATCTGATTAAGATTACACTGTTTACTTGGGATCATAAAATCAAGGGGGGGGGGGGGGGGTCAGTGCTCCGTGGAAGTCTTGTGTTACACATGGGTTCTGGTGCGGGAAAACCCCTGTTTTGAACACAAGCTGTGTCGCTAGACATAATGGCTCTGATTTCCAGTGGTGATTTTACACACCAAAAAGTACCACGCACGTTTGGATACATGACAACTTCTGGATATACGAGGTACTGTCTCACGTCCCGGGGAATTATTTTGGACAGCTGATATGCTGGTTTTAGGAAGGTTAAGGTCCTTGCCAGTTACATTTCTTTACTTGTACTAGCATCACATGTCTGTGTAGACATCACTCATTTTGGCATGCCACTAGTTGTTCACCTTTCCTTGGCCCAGTATGCAAGCTGGCACTTTGGACAAGTCCATCACTGGACTCGGGCTACATTGGAGCGTTCTACTGCCCATAAGTGAGACTGCCACGTTTCCATACATTGTTGCAGAACTCATGATTCAAGATCCCAAGAATGTCCGGTACTACAGAACCCAAGGCAGAGAGGCGCAGCCTGGTAATGAGATGTAACGTCACGTCCTTGGTCATGTACTGTTAAATTCTCATTTTGTGTCGTGAGACATGTGGGGTCTAGTTTCTGGTGGGTTAAGACTGTGGCGCGGCTGATCTCGCACCTACGCACTGTAATCAATCCGTAGCCGCTTGAAGACCTCCTACGCAGCCCTGCAGTTTGGATTCCCTGAGTGGAGGCAATTCCTACAGAAGAGGCCCCACTGCAGGGCCCCTGTTTTGATGTGGGATCGGAAAATAAATCATGAACTCTTCGCTGCGGGTGGCTTTGAGCCAGCCCTTGACAGCCGGACGGGAGTCTGTACAGGGGAGGGATGGATGCGCTGCTGGATCAGAGGGAGTCAGGTCTGGAATTGCTCTCCCTCTCAAATGCAGACAGAAGACTGACTCAGCAGGCGGATGCCTTGTGCTTCCTACAGCTCATGACAGGAAACCAAATTGACATGAATCTTTAAAAAAACACAACCAAGGGGTGGGGAGGGGGGAGAGAAGAGAAAAAGAAAAAAAAAAAAAAGAAAAAAAAAAAAGCACCCTTTGGTGACGTCAACAAGAACATTTGTGTGGTGCACAGAGCGAGAAGCAAAGACGTCCACAGCTGGACTAGCGTGGAGTCACCCGGACCAAATTTCTTCACCACACCACCGTTGTCACGTAATGTCATCGTCATGTCAAAGCAGTGGCTGAAGTGACGGACAGAAACGAGAGAATAGCGTCGCTGCTGACTGGATTCCAAAGCGAGACAGCAGTACCGAGGTTTAACAGACAGGACGACAAAGGAGAAGGAGAAGACCGATTCAGCGAGCAGATGCCTCACACTTCCTACTACTCATAACAGGAGAGAGAAGGGCGGAGACTGCTGGAGATGATTGGCATATTCCCTCCTCCCCTGCCCTGGAAGCCCAGGAGGGTCTCTCCGTGGATGAAGAGGACTCCGAGTGCTGGCGGGTGAACTTCGGCCTCGCGGCTTCCGAGCCGCTCCACTCGGGTCATCGTGGGTGCTCTCATAAAACGACGGCACATCAATGCAGCATTGGCCAGCCGAAGAGAGCACACCAAAATATTACTCTAGGCATGTGACTGATTTATTCTGAGGATGGACTTTATTGTCACAGATATGCCCAGCAAGTGTTCAGACACCTCACCAAGGACGCGGGGACAGGATGAGGAAACCACTTTCATAACACCAATTAAGCGTGCTGGCAAGGCTAGCGTGCTCATGCAGTATATTTAAGAAATCCCCAATATGCCTCGTGTCCCAGAGCAGGAACCGATGCCGAGACAGGTGCTGATATGTAATAAAACGCATCCCATAAAAACACACAAGCGTCCTCCACATTCCCTCCGTCCGCGCCTGATGAGCTCTGGCGTGCGACTGCTGTAGCAGACACGCATGCACACACCCACACCAAATCAATGCGCAAGTCAACAAAAATCTAAATGAGAAACAAAGACCAGATGGGAAGAGATCATCATCATCATCATCATCATCATCATCAGTGTTAGTCAAGCGTTTTCCCAAAACACAATAAATACAAGAACATGGCACTTAAAACAGTCAGAAATCCTGAAATTTATTCTTTACTTATTTATGTTTAGATTGTCAGTCTAAACATCCATTTCAAATGATGAACACCAGAGTGCAAGTCCCAGCAGGATCAGACTGCATACTTCCTTATTAAGGCATTTCTTAGACATTTCCTCACTGCACTACGTGAGACCAGGGTTCTGTGTAACAGCTTGGATCTCCTGAGGGCCAAGCAGCTGTGGCGTTTCCCTCATTAGAGCAGATTCTGATGGCACTGGGTTCTCCCATCTCTCGTGTAATCAGCTCCTGAATTTGCTGGTTTACGTAATAACTTCCTGTTGGTTGTTTACATTTCGAAAATCACCGACAACTAAAAAGAATGTAGGAAGTACCCCTTTTCCACCCTCCTCTTCCTTAGGCTCATCGAGTTCACTCTGCACTCACCCATCACTTTCATGCTCCGTCACCGTGTTACACAGAGAGAGTGTTGACCTAGGAGACATTATTACGTATTTAGAGGGAAGGTAAACAGGCAGGAGAAAGCTGATCGGCAAAGTGGTGATAGCAGGAGGCTCGGGCTTCCACGCTGATCTTAAATAAGTCAGATTCGTTTCCACACGTGAACCAAAGCATGGCGGAAAGATCCAGCTCGGAACGTGAGGGCCACGAGATAAGACGCAAATTTGTTCGGTGCAGCGAAACGTCTGCCACTGCGGTTCGAGCCCTCTCCTTTCGGTCTGCATGCTTTCAGCCATTCCAGAAAGCAGATAACACGGGGCGCGGAGGAGCGCCTGAGCTTGGGCTTCATGGCCCATTTCTGAGCGCTATTGGAAGCAGTTAAGTAGGACAGGGTCACCTTCCCTCTCCACAGGCTGCCGTACGGGGCGACTGGCGCTGTCGGCCGTGGGGGGGAAAATAAAAATAAAAATAAAAATTACTCAAAACCTGGAGGGGGAGAGAGAGGATCCTGGCAGACAGCAGTGTGCTCTGGTGGGAGCTCAGAGCTGCTGGGAGAACCGGAACGCGGCGCAGAAGGCTGGACACGAGATGTGGGAGGCGGGAGGGGGAATCCGTCTGCTACAGGTGGTTAAAGCTACTGCCCGCAAACTTTTTAAGAATTAAAATTACATAACATCACTCGTAAAACGCTGCACAGCTACACGTGAGTGAAATGGAGATCAGCTGGAGATCAAAATCAATAACAGGACTGTGGACATCGTAAGTCATAAGAGAGGGGTTATCACATTCTTTGGAAGCTGGACAATGCAGGGAAAGAGACAAACCTCCCAGCAATTTACGGTTCAGTATTGCAGTGCTTTTATGCTCTGATCAGCGACAGAAGAGCAGCAGGCCCAAATAGCAGCTCTAGATACAGATAGATATCGATATTTTTTTTTTTTTTTTAAAGTGAGTGAAATGTATTCACCCCCGCCACAGCATGTGAGCACTCACACATGCACAACGGAGCGTGTGCGCAAGCACACACACACACACACACACACACACACACACACACACACACACTCTAACAGATTAACATTTGATGCATGGCCACCTTCTGTGTTCATGGTTACCGAATATGTAGGTCTACAGGATTCCCTCTCTGGCCATGCATACAGTACAACTTACTAGTTACGTCGTTTGCTTTCTTTCCTTGGCTTTTAAGCCATCAGTCACTTGCCCAGTTTACTTTGAATTTGCAAACTTTTTTTTTTCTTTTGAAGTTTTAAAAAAAGTAGCAGAGTATGAAACAGCCACCCATATATTATCTCTACTGCCCATGATGAACGCACTGACAGAGCTCAAAGGTTCTACTGCATTTCACTACCCCGAGATAACACACCTCATTTACCTACATAATCTAAATAGTCTGAGTGTATTTACTTCCTTTCTGTTCACTAGTTGCCCTCATCAATACACGACATGGACCATCATCGTTGGAACAAAGCAAGATAAAGTCAGAAGGTCATTCAGCCAGACAACAAGCGTTGCTACAAGAACACAGCTACAGAGATCACACATAACTGTACAATGATCTAATCTATACCCAGGAAATCATCACAAAGTTACCCAGATAAAGCCAGCACTGGCAGCTACTGGAATACGTGTCACCATTATTCACCAGGAAGCAGACGGATGTCGACTGCGACCCCCCCACCCCCACCCCACTGATCTTCCATGCCTTGTAGGGACCAGTTGACACACAGAGCTCATAGCAGCTATAGCAGCTCCATTAATTCCCAGGGTTTTGCCGTAGGCTCTCATTTCTGCTTTGAATTATTCAAATGTGCTGTGCCGTAAAGCTGCTACCCCACTGGCACCACAAATAGAACCGAAAGGTTAAAACCATACGAGTCCTCATCTTAGCAACTGCAAGCACGTGTGAACGAGCTTGAGAGGGCAAGCGTGGAGCCATCCAACACGGAACGCCACGATTCTGTACGTTTCGTGTAGGAGAGCATCGCTCCCCAGTGCCAAGAGCTCCTTATTTAGGAAGTTTCATATAGCCAATCATCTCAACCGATTCCAGGAAGCATCTACCCAGGGTGGAAGTGAACCTTATGAGTGAGAAGCCAGAGGGAACCAGAGTACTGGTACAATAGCCTGCTCATGCAGCACGACGGGACGGAGTGGGCCAACGCGCACCATGACGACACCTCGGCAACACCGTGAGCCGCAGAAAAGTAATCTGATCTCTGGTGTAGCATTATGTTAAGGCCATGATTGATGCACTACAGATAGGAGAAACCTGTGATGTCTGCTCATATGTCACGGTCCAAGATCCCTCCGGAGATCCCACAGTGTTTTTGGGAGATACGCCCTTTCATGTCATAGAGGTGTTTAGGCAAGGGCCCCTTGATAAAATTCCTGACATTCCAGGAAACAGACACGTCTCCTGCACATCAGGAAATGAGCAGTTTCACCTGCTCATACTACGGAACTGCAAACAAAGATGAAAGCATTTCATTGTGAAACTCGAGCATATTATTAAAATCACATAGCGCATGCCAGGGGTTAGAGTCTTGCCTATGACACTGACTTGACGCAATTTCCTCATTTGTCACTGTAGGTTAGCCTGGCCATACAAACAGCTCCTATATTAGGAATGCCCAATGTTGTTCCTGAGGGGTCAGGGTTCAGCACAATGATTTCCCCATTCTTGAGGAACAGCAGCCCTCTAGGACCAGAGCTGGGCAGTCCTAAACACTCAACGACAAAACACATATCCTTAAATGGAAGTTCAACAGTAACATGGTTTCAATCAGCACCTAAACATAGTCGGAAAGTGTGACCTATTCAGTGACATCATCTTTTGGGAAGTCACCTGATGTAGTCCAAAGTCTGAGGTGAGAGCAGCTGATCAGACAAGCTGGTTGACTAAACGCCCATGAAAAGAGACTCACAAAATAAACTGACAAACTATCCCCAGGCATTCAAACCGACGCTGCTGCGCAAGACCAAATGCGGTGACGGGCAGTAGGCATCATAACATGGACGCCTTACCTGGGACAACATGTCTCGACTGAGAGGGGTTCCAGGGTAAATACCGAAACAATTGGAGGCAATTTTTCAGTCGGCTGCTTATTCAGGGGACATGGGTGGCTCGAGCGGAATGCTCTCACTATTGCGGAAACCCAACCCAACCTAAAGCAAAGGAACATGGGAGAGAGTTGGAGCCATATCTAATGTACAAATCAAATAGCAGGGGGGGGGGGGGGGAGACGTGCTATTTTTGACCAGGAGGAAACTTCGGCACAGAGCACGCTGCTGTCCTGGAATACCTACGGCCTTCGTCACGTTCCTCGGTGGTCCCAGTCTGCCCTGCAATGGCGGACTCGCGTACGTATGAGTTGGCTTGTTGCCCGTCTGAGGTCCTGAACCCTCCGACGGGTTGGCCAGGTCGCACAGGGATCTGGCCAGACCCAGAGCTTCAGGACAATTGAGTAAAGATCAGTCCAGTCTCATTAGTGGAGTAAGAGGTCGGCATACCATGCTTTATCAGCCCAGAACCCCTCGCCACTTTCAAAACAGCCCATCATCACACATGCCATGTCTTATTATAGAACAAAGGCTAAAAATAAGCTCTCTGCAGGAAATCAGGGTTACGGGGCCAGAGTCTCTGAAGTAGGAGACTGGATGTAAATAAGTAATGTCTAGCAATGGGCTGTTGATGTGGAAAGCCCTTTGGTTCCACTTGAATCTCTGATGTTGGTGCAACAGGCAGGCAGACACACCCCTGAACCGTAGAGATCCAACCCTGTTACAAGAATACAGTGTGACCAACATGGATGTTAATATAATAGGCATGTTTTATGGGGGTATAGCCCGCCTTAAATGTTCATCATCACTCCCCTCAACAAATAACCATGCATTATTAGTCAATCAATCATTCTCGTTTATTCTCTTATTCAACTGCGCCTTCATGTCTCAAATTCATGATATACTTAGATAAAGGGGCATTAGGACCTGGGAGGGGTGCTGCTGCCATACAACAGCCCTGAAATCTGAACCACAATTTCAGTGTGAAAGATTTAATGTTTGGGCAATCTGTGATGCGATTACCCATCACTCTGCACTGCTTTTTTAAACTTTCAGTTTCTCAGTCA
Organism: Electrophorus electricus; assembly: GCF_041902795.1. NCBI lineage: Eukaryota > Metazoa > Chordata > Actinopteri > Gymnotiformes > Gymnotidae > Electrophorus > Electrophorus electricus. The sequence goes on from NC_137515.1 coordinate 15,495,977, forward strand.
GTGTCGTGCTATGTGTGAGACAGAGTATCTCTGTGTCACAGAATGTTCCGGAAGACTGTGTAACCAACATAAAAATAAAGCCTGAACCCTGACTGATGAACAAATGCTAACGTACCATTACTTAAAATGCAAACTAAAAATAACTTTCATTAAACAATGCACCAAATAGGGCAGATATTAATGGGTGCTTCTTTTTCATGTTTGCAATTCTCCTGGCCCTCCAGTTTATATATTTCTAGTGATGCCCCTGGTGACCAACGAGTAGGCTAGAAAAGACACTGCAAATATCTGCTCAGGAAAACTCAAATCACAACTGCAAAACTCAAAACAGGTCAGGGGAGTGAACAGTGTACATAACATTCTGAATGTTCTCAGCGCATCAGCCCCAGTGATTGTGAACTAAACACCCGCTGTGGGCTGACTGAGTCCTTATGTGCTCTCTTTCCCCCTCATAGTTTCTAAAGCTATTTGTCAGAGTGCTCCAGCGTGACCTGAGCCATTCTCTCACACCAGTGCAGACAGACTCATGGAAGTCTCTGCAGACAGTAGACAGTAGAGAGGAACACCTGCCAGGGACAGCGCTCAGCTGGAAACCTGTCCAGAGCACTTGGACAGAGTAGAATATGAGTGAAATAACCCTCACAGGCTTTGGCTTAGCATGTGAAGTGGAAGACAAGGTTATCGCAACCGGAAAGATCTTATTGACAGTATCACTATTCTTTACATTATTTATTATTCTCTGGTAGTCAGACTACTTAAAAACAGGAACAACAGGAATGCTCACTTTATTTAGATACTGGGAAAGCCAATAAATAATTGTTAGCATTATTTATATACAAGTAAAAATAAGTCAATGAATATGATATGAAGTCTACTGAATTTTGAGTACAACTGAAATAATAAAATGAGTTATCCACAACAGGTTTAGTGACATATGTTGTCAAAAAGACCACCAGCTATGGTAGCATCACTGGGTAACATTATCACTAACTAAATAACCAAATCAAGTCCAAATCAAAGCTGCTCCCCCACTGCTCGTACAGAACACGCTAAACCGAAGCGTCCCAATTAGGCAGCAGATGGACGCTCATTTGAATGCGGTTAATTATTTGTAAAGCGGTTGAATCATTAAACGGTTTCAAGGCCAGCTAACGCAAGTTCACCGCGCCATGGTGATCGCAAGCTACGCGAAGACGCCGGCAGCCCGAAGGAGCGCTGAACGTGGATCCAGCGCGAAGGTGGACGGGGGAAGTTACCCAAACCGGCGCAGCTTTAGGCCTCTGCCGCGATCCCATGCCCGCGGAGCAGGCGGGTTCCGCTTTGCACCATCGCAGCGCGGTTTACGGGTCATGTGCGGTGCTGATACTCACAATCCAAATGTTTCTTCTTTGGCCCCATGATCTCGTGCGTGGTCGCCTTGCACACCGTTTTGGAGACAGCGGAGCCGGTCACACTGTGCTGCGCCGCGGTTATCCTGTCCGTTATGCTTTGTCCAGACATCTTCGCGGTTAGGTACGAAACCCCCCAGAACGCAGACGGCAATCTATTAAATCCAATGATGATCGTCTTATCCTCCGACGCGTCCGCTCTCCCACCACCTGACTAACGTTGCTGGAAAAGAATGAGCGGGGGGGGGGGTGCAAGAAAACCCAGCTCAGAAACGTAACATTACGATTTGGGCGGCCATGCACGGCTCTAGCCCTCCTGAATGAAGTTTGTTCTGCATGTTTCCCGCAAGCACGCCAATAGGGATAATACCAAAGCCACATACCGAAAGGTCTCCTCTTAAAAGCCGTCCTCTCGCCACCCTTCGCTGCGCGCTGTCTTCCCGAGGCTCCCCTCTTCCTTTCTGCGTGCGTTCCCTCTCGGTGCTCACCCCCCCCCCCCTCTCCCTCGCTGGGTTTAAAAGGACTGGAGGCTCGTAGGAAAATGGCGGGTGTTTCCTCTTCTGACTGGATCCTCCCAAGGTTCGTGTGGATGCTGGAGTGGCCCGTGCGTGGTGACGCCATGTTGGCTCCAAACTTTTGTGAAGGGCACTACAAGCAACGCTTAGCATAGACGAGTTGATCCAATATGGCGTCTGAGTTTCCCCCGCTTGCACAGTTGCTTGGCATTATCTACCAGTTCCGCTATTGGAATAAAGTAAATGATAAATATCTTTTAAATATCTAAGTTTTACAGCTTCATATTGCTATGTTGAGCATTTTGCAGCCAGTGCAAAAAATGACGGGCCATATATAACAATAGTCCGAAGATAAGTTTTAAAAAAGAACTTTTAGTAGGGAAGTGTGAATAGCTGTGAATAGTTCAGATTAAATACTGTTGTGAACTAAAAGGCCTATGGGTTTTGATTTTAAACGAGATATTGTGCAATAGGCAATACATGCATTTATCCTCCAACAAAGTAATGGAGAACTGAAGTAGGACAATCACACAAGTGCAGGCTATAGATGATCAATCTGTTAATCAAGCGCGAGGTTAAAAGGTTTATGATTGAGTAAATGTCAAATGACGTTCACGCTGGCACTTAGACGATTCATAACTTTATTTCAGTATGATGACATGTGACTGAACTTGTTATGTACTTACATTTAGGTTTAATTCTAATTTCATGATAAAGCGACACACACACACACACACACACACACACACACACACACACACATATATATATATATATATACAGTTATATTTTCTCCAACAAAACTAGACTTAAAGAACTGTTATCATGAGTTTAACGTCAAGTTAATTTCATATCACTGCATAAAGACTGAAAAGGGAGACACCTGGTGGCCAAAGTACGCATTTATACATTTCATGGTTGAGGCAACTTGGCGTTTGGTGTAAAGGAAGATTCAACAGTACAAATACCAGAGAAGTGATTCAGAAAAATCTATTCGAGGGATTCAGAGATTCAAGTAATCCAATATGTAACCTTGACACAATTTCTTAAATTTGTACCAGTCTACCCTTTATCTCTTGAGCCTGTTTCCAGTTATGAAAGAAAAAATGGAATGCTGGTATAACCAGTGGACTTAAGGACTGCATAAATAGTTATAAATGTAGCTACAAATAATGATATCCTGGGGTAAGTTGTTAAAGACCACCTCCCAGATACTCATAAGAAACAGTATGTTTACAGTTAATCTGAACTTAATTACCACTGCTGTTTTTATCATGGCACTTGTGACAGACCTACATCTTGCTTTATTATGTAAGTGTTCAGCACTGTTGCTTATGTTCTTTAGTTAGTTTCTTTTCTGCACACAATTTCATGACCGAGGATTACATCTTGTCTGTGGACACCCAAACTTGTACTGGCATCATGCTCTATTTACTTGCATTACTCCCACTGCTGTTTCTCCATATAATAGTGTTTTTGAGAACACCAGCCAGATATTCACTGGTGTGTTCAATGGATGTAAAAGTTCTGCGTTGATTGCAAAGCGTGCTTGGGTTCAGAGAAAAGCACCATATAAGTGTAACTTCATTCATTCAATATTATATAGTCTGTCCTCTTGTTTTACTTCTCCAATGCACTGTGTGTTAGTCAGGCTGAGAATAAACTGAGACTAGCGCAGGTGAAAAGGAATTATTTGCTGGAACCTGAACAGAGGCTGAGAACAGGAAATGCTGCCTCAGGCTGTAGAGGAAGTGTAATCGAGTGAGTGAATTTAAGGGAGATGCGTTACTGAAACACAATGCCAACACACTGATTTGTTTCAGGAAGGAGAAAGGCTGCATAAATGCACCAGATAGATGAGCACATGCAAGCATGCTGTAGCGTTAGTCCGCGCCTTAATGAGCATCTCCACTAGGGGGCAATATGCTGCCACCTCAGCTCGCGAAATTTGTCAAATGATGTCATTGTGGAGCACCAGTCGTATCTTTCAATAGGAGACCCTCTACCGCATACTGAAGGTAAATACTTCAGAAATAGTGGAAATTTGATAAACGTATGATTGCGGAATATTAATGGAATGATTCGGTGTTCATATTTAATTTTTAAACACAGCGTGATGAAAAGTCATCACTTCTGTCAAATTCATGAATAATGTGAAAAAAATCCCTCAGATTCTATCCCCTAACTGCTTTACAATTTTGCACACAAAGTCTGTTAGCGGGCCAGTGCTGTGCTATACGTTACAAGGTTCTCTCTCTCTCTCTCTCTCTCTCTCTCTCTCTCTCTCTCTCTCTCTCTCTCTCTCTCTCTCTCTCTCTCTCTGTGTGTGTTACAGATATGGGCAGCCCCTGAGAAGGTGTATTCCTGTGCTCTGAATACATGTGGCTTGTGTTTCATATATAAACAATGCTTTCTGCCACCGGGGAGCCGTGCGCAGTGTCTGTGTCTGCTCATACTGAAGCCTCTCTCTCTCAGACACAGACAATAGTGCTATCCTCAGTACAGCCTGTTCTGTCTTCTAGTTTATGAACCCTATCACAGATTCCAAGTTCCTGAATCATCCACATTCTACAAAGTAGTCAAATCTCATGTGAAATATAATGCATATAATTTCATATATTACATTTAAGATATAAGTGAATATCAGCATGGGACTGGCTGACAATATCATCGTTAGTGAAAGTGTGTATAGTTGTTCAGATGAAGAGCCGGGTAAGCCAGTGGTTATTGATATTCAAATGGATCTAAACACAGTTCTCTTCCCCTCAAGTGGCTTTAAGATGCATCTTTTGCATAGTACATGAATGCTGAAATCTACATCTCATGATATATAAAGAAAAATAAAAACATTGTATATTTCTATCACTGTTCACAAATAAATACACACCAAACAGATATCAGCGTCTGCTATGTCGGATTGAATATTCCTGCTCATGCAGCAATAGGGACAATGTGTTTATGTTTCATTTGGACATTTTGGACCCATCAAAGGAAGGAAATACAGCAGGAACACTTGAATTTTACCTGCTCATTCCTGACTTTTAAACTGTATTATCGGCTTAAAATCTATTTTCAGATGTATCTAGTTTTCTTGTTTATCTAATTATCTTGAGTATAATTTTAAAAATCATTTTTGTTTACTTGGTCAAAATAAATTCAGATGCAAAAATATACAAGCTCAGACACATATCCTGTATAAAACATCCTTCACACAGATGGCAAAGTAGCGCAATAAGGGGGATACAGGGCGTTCTGAAAAGTGTTCTGCACTGCTCAGATTAAGTTTCTTAGGGAAAGTTTTGTGGTGAAAAGATTTGGCACATCTAACAAAAAACATTGATCCAACTCTGAAGAAAAAAAAAGAAAGAACTGAGACAGAATGAAGGACTCATAGCAGGTGTGGAAACACAACATTGAGTTCTAATTTTAATTTTTGGACATCCAAATGTTTACAACAACCATTTGGGTGTGGACCTTGGGATTCTGGGAGCCACATAAAACCATGTTAGAAACAAAAGAAGAATGCCAGGAGCAAGGAAGGATTTCAAAAGTTCCAAAATTCCCAAAAAGAAAATCAGTCTATGAGCACTGACAAAATGGTTGCAAAACAAAGGTTTGATTTAATTCTGTTAGACCTATTTTGTATTGGCAGTGAGTCTTTTTAGATTTTGATGGACTACCTAATATTGTTTTTTGGTCATTTTATTTGGAAACAAAAATAACAGTAATAACTTACCTGAGCAGTCCTACAGAGTCTATAAGGTTATCTCATGTTTTAAAACATTTACATTTTTCATGGAAAGAGCCTTTCATTTTCCATTTTCTAGTAGGCTACAATATCCAACTACAGGTACAACTGCTTGTTGTGGGTTGAAATGATAATAATCCAATTTTTGTGCACTGAAATAATATTAATAGCTGCTTAGTCTAAATCACAAACTGTAGTAAGTCAAATTGATTATTAAAATGGTTAACCAGCTAACCTGCAAATTGATTTGTTATCCAATGCCTCACATATATGATTTCTGGATACACTTTTCAAACCAAATTTCTCAGGGTAATTAGTTTGGAATAGTGACCAGTCAGTTAATACTGCCCAATCCTTATAAAGGGAGTTGTAGAGTTACTCAACACACGAAGGTAAGAATGCTTTATTAAAAGATTCCCCCACAATGGCTTTTGGAAATTAGGCTCTGGAAGACACAAGCCAAGTTGCTCACTTGAAAGGTTAAAGAGGGAGGAAAGGTCTGGCTAAACCACTTTGATTCAGGCTTTATGGAAGGGGAGAATCACAGCTTCCTGCTGGAATTTGGGCCATCGGGGAGGTGAAGTCACAGGAGAATTTTCTGTCTCACCAGCCGTTTCTAAGCATGACGTTTCCTAGTATGAAAGTCTGAAACAAGGAAGTAATTTGTGTTACTTAGATTTACGGTGTATTCTCCTTCATTCTCTGCCTCTCCCTCTTTTCACATACGCCTTGTACGCTGTGAAATGTGTCTCTTTCCTAAAAGCCCACTCACTTAGTGCTCACTATCATGCTTTGCCTATAATAAATATGTTTGTTAAAAGTGGATGATAAATTCACCCCATAAATAAATACCCAATCAACAAAATGGAGACTGCATTAGCATACTGGATTTACATATGGCAATAGCTTATGAAGCATCTGAGCTCGCAGTGTTTATCCAAGCTGTCAGAAGCTGCCGTGTCGTGTTGATGGCTACGGCAACCGTGCAAACCTTTTTTAGGGAATTTCCTTGCAGGCTTGTGTCAAAGGACTGACACCTGCTCAAAGGTCAAGCCATGATATTTCACCAAACAATATCTCACACAAAGATAATAATTACATGTACCCTATTTAAGAAAGAGATTTATTTATCCTGGCGTACTGATATCTAGATTAATTTCACGTAGGACACAAGATAGTGGGGTATCGTCTGGCGGGAAAAGAGGTGAAAATGTTCTGCTGGTCAGGTTCGCAGTGAACTCAGAATCTGAGGAAGACTACATAATGCTATTGTGATAGCACCTTGTTCACACCCTTCATGCTTTCTCGGTGTGACACCGAGAGCCTATAAGAGCCTATGACTCACTGCATTTCTTTTGTTCTTTTCCTACTTCTTTGTTGTATATTTTCTTTGGAAAGCATAAAAAAATTTAAATCGGAAAAAAAAGCAAAGCAATGAAACAGCCTATTTCCCATTTGACAGTTTAACAAGACAATATTCATGTCTTTTTGACAGTGCAGTTTCAGAAAGTCACAGACTTAAGAGTGCAGTACAAAACACCAAGAAGGACCGTAATAATGTGGTTCTGAAGTGAACTTAAACTGAATACAGAATGAACTCTTTGTATACCATGTCAATTCTCCAGAATGCCCTGACTGTTATCAAATATATAACATTTAAATATTCCATATTTCTTCAAAATCAGTAGGGCTGATAATACTATAATAATAATAATTAAATGAATGAGCATTTATTAAGCCAAAGGCTTCAGCATTGATTCCTGTATTTCAACAGTATTCTAGTTCATTGGTGTGTTGGACACTAACCTACTGTACTGGGATGTATTCTATGAGTAAATGACAAAGCACTTTTGTAAGTCGCTCTGGATAACAGCATCTGCCAAATGCCATAAATGTAAATGTAAATTCAGAGATTCAGAGAGTGTATTTAAATTGATAATTTATAATTACTGTCTCTGTGCTCATGGACAGTTGTTCTTGCATGCATAATTTTTATTCGGATGTGAGTCCAGGGGTGAAGGAACTCTAGAAGAGATCTCTATAGAAGAAAACTCTTCATCGTTTGTAGTTATCCAACTTCAGAATTTATTTTGTTGGAAATGAGTCAGCTTGCTACAGATCTGCTCAAACTGAATATTATGACACATCTCTGCAGGATATAGCTCAGGTGCTAAAACATTTTTATCCTAATGTAGGTGTATGAATGCTCTTTATTTATGTTGTTAAAAATCTTGTTATGAGAAGAGGCTTCCCGCAAATAAAAACGTTCTTGATTCATAGATTTATTTAGTTTATTTATCTCCATTTTTTTTCTAAAATCCTACAGTGTACTACTTAAAGGCCAGCATGCTTTCATTTTCGCTTGGTTGAAATGTCTGCTCCAGCTGCTGTTTTGCAGAGGGTGTGAGTGTGGCAGGGTAAGGTGCCACCTCCACACCTCCTGACCTGTCTTGGCGGTGTGGCTCGCCTGACCCGACCTGGGCCAGCCTGCCTAGGTGCTGATAATACTGATGAAAGCACATCTACGGCCTGGCATATAGAGACATAGATGTGGACAAAATGAAAGAACGACATTTGCTGGAGCTGCGCAAAAGGTGATGGTTATCTCACATGCAGGATTACTGCACTACATGTGACTATTCCCATTCTTCATTTGAGGCGTGGTCACACGATGAGGTCCGTCGGACGAGCAACGTCCGAGGAAAAGCAAAAAAAAGGGGCCTGTTATTTCCCCTGTGACCGAGTTACGGCCGGGAAGGACGAAAGACGTGCGGATTTGAAGACCCCAGTGCGTATAGACGGAAGCGAACTTTGAGATATCGCTCTTTTCTTCGCACACATTGTGGATGGCGTAGGTGGATATTGAGGCGGGAGCCGTAGCCCCGGGTGTTTCCAGGGCCTGCCTCAGAACGTGGTTGACTTGTCTGGAGTAGAGGCAGCCACGTCTTACTCTTTTTTTCCCATTTCCTCCATGCTTCATTCATTAATGAATTCACCCATTCACCCATTCACCCTTCGTCTTATGTAAGCATAAAGCTAAAGGTCAAAGTTCACTGTATCACTGAGATTAAATGCTCAGATGGAGAAGACCACAGCAATAGTGGTTCATTTAGATAAAAGCAATGCACACAAATCAACTGGAATATCGTGAGAAGAGAAGAAAACCATATGCTGGACAAGTGATTTCCTGGCTTAAGTTGTGGTTATGCAGGTCATGAGAATATGTAGGTAAAGGTTGTAAAAGCCTGAATTGTTTCGTTGGTTTAGTGAGTATCTTTAGTAGGCTTTAAAATGTATGGCAAGGCGCGAATGTCCACCGTCCATTAATCCTCCGTGGGTGGAACCAGCGGCAGGAGAGCAGCGGGCCTGCGAGGTCAGGGGCAGACAGACACAACGGGTGGGACGGCAGCTGGAGAAGCGCTGACTGAGGCAGGCTGAAACAAAGGCTCGAAAGTGGCCACCCCATTCCCGGTTCACGCTGGCACGCAGAAAGGCCATCTCAGTCAGCGATCTGCTCAGCACCGGGGCTGATGAAAAGATAATTCCCCCTGCGCAGACCCCATGTGGTGTGGGGGGGGGCTGCTTGCAAGCTCCAGCACAGGGAGATCAAGCAGAAAGGATATGAGTGGGAAACTTCAAAAAACCGCTCATGTTTCCGGCCCCGTGAAAGGATTTGTATAACACATTCACTTTTTGATCGACTTTCCCATGTTTCTCCTCCGGACAGCCCTTTTATTGTCGACGCGTCCGAATAACGAGCCCGTTATGCTTTAATTTTTTTCCGTGGAGCAAAAGCAGCGCCGGGTTTGTTTTGCGGGGATGCCGGTTCCAGCTGAGCCCAGTCAGTCTCATGTCGCAGGTGGGAGTGCATGGAGCAGCGCTGACACATCAGCTGCCAGGGAACGGGTGAGTCCCACGCTCCGGGATACACAGGGTGACAGCCAGCAGGGAGAAAGACGGGCTCACGCACCAGCACGAGGGCTTATGATCATTCGTTTTTTGATTATTTCAAAAGCCGTGCCTCACAAAGACTGCAGCGATGACGGAAGGCTGCAAGGCTGATTCTACAACCTTAAATGTAATGAAGTTGCTGAGTTCATTTTGTTTGATGCTACAAAGGCTGTACGTGTGTTGATTCTGGGTTCGTTATTCCAGGCTTCTTTCTCATTGGGGGTTTTCTCATGTTGTGTTGCCAAGAAAATCATAGTTCTCTTTTCTGACAATTTTGCTCATTCACTGAATCTGCATTTTGATACAAATGTGAGAACCAGAAAAGATCTGATATGTTGTTGTCTTTTATTTTCTGATGAGTAAAAAGGAATCACTAACAAACTGTTTTCCTCAGGTGCTGACATGGATCGTGTGTGTTTGATTATTTTGTTGTTATATAAATTATTGATAGTTAAAGCACAGTTCAATGGATACAATTGTGATGCTCACTTTCACAGTCGTTTTCCTGGTGAGTCCATTATGCACTTCCCAGTCTGCTTCATAAATCTCAATGCCCGTTTCAGATTTCTGAGCCAAATATCTAATAAGAAAAAATAAATCATATGTAACTATAATGTATGCAGATCACACATTAGAGTGATTTGTAATTTCTGGCACCACTGAAACATCGCGTTCTTTTTGTAGCCGAGCGTGACATCAGCGTGTACTGTGGAGTGCAGACCATCACGCTAAAGATCAACTTTTGCCCGGTGCTCTTCTCCGGCTACACAGACACTGACCTAGCCCTGAACGGGCGTCACGGTGACGCCCACTGCCGAGGGTTTATTAACAACTCCACCTTCCCTACAGTCGTGCTGTTCAGCATCAGCCTCAGTGCGCTGGAGGCCTGCGGAAACTCACTACTGGTAGGACACTTGTTTGGAATCAGCTAAAGAAGTGACTACACTAGAACAGACTGCTGACCCACAAAGAGCAGACCTGTCCAAGATCAACACTGAGGCAGGGGAGCAGCAATGGTATTCAGGTTTAGGCAGTGTGGGAGCAAGTTTACATATGTGCAGACACTGCTCCTACCTGTTAATACAGGCCTGAGAGGATTGGTAGAAACATTGCTTATGCTAGGCTTGCCCAACTCTGATTGCAAGGATTGCAGTACAATTTGGAGATTTTCCTGCTCTGACACACTCATATAACCTGGTGGGTAGTGAACTGATGAATGGAATTAGATGTGGTTTAGCAAGGAAATCACGCAGTTGTGATTTACACAGACCTTCCAAAAGCGGAGGTGGTTACCCCAGGCTTATGGCTTAGACAGCAGGCTGTAATGCTATTATCCCATTTGTTTTTCATATTGATTTTTGGACGTTTGGACTGTTTCAAGCAGCTTTTGGTCATTTTCTAAGAAGCATATTGGATGTGCTTCAGCTACCCTGAGATTCAGGCAAGACCATGTATGTGTTGGATATATGTATGTGGATGTATGAAAAAAGCCCTCGCTGTCTGTAGACATTCTTTCAACTGACGCTGTAGAATCCACATAAAGCAGAGATGGTATTCAAGTCTCTTTACTACACAAATGCCTGTGGGCCTTGTAAAGAGGAAGATGTGGAGATTGAAACTTTTGCTCTGAGGTGTGGACTTGCTGTGTCTTCAGTTGAGTGATGGCAGAGACTCAGGCTTTATGTAGGCGGATAGATCTAGAGATTAGTGCTGTTTTGGTGCATTAGCTCAAGTATGACGGGCTGGTGATGTCATTTGGGACAGGGTCCCTGAAGCCACAGAGAGCCATCGATGTTTGTATGTGTGTGTCCATATGTGTGAGTGTTTGTATGTGTGTGTTTGTGTATGTGTGTATGTACATGTGTGCGTGTGTATGTGTGTGTGTGTGTGTGTGTGTGTGTGCGTGCGTGTGTGTGCGTGTGTGTGTGTGTGCGCATCCAGGTATCCACGGCTCACGGGCCCAATGCATATGGGAACCTCTCATTGGTCCAGATTGGGAGTATTTCAGGGTATATTGACACACCTGACCCTCCCACCGTCATCAGCTACCTACCCGGCCTGCTCTACAAATTCAGCTGCAGCTACCCACTGGAGTATCTAGTGAACAACACACAGCTGGCGTCGTAAGTCCCTTCTGCTATCTGCATTTCACAGGCCACTCATGTGCTGTGACCTGGGTACTGTAATGCCATGCCAAACTTACACACGTCAATATACTCTCTCATATAAAACACTATATACCTCACCAATATCAAATGTTAATACTAAATAAGTATATAAATGAATCAACACGCAGTGACAGTGAGTAACAGTGAGGGGAGTGAGAAAGGTTAATACAGCCAAACCCTATAAAAATCAAATCAATTTATAAAACAGTTTTGTGAGTAGCAGTAACAGAGTTTAATTAGACATCATCATTCTCCCATTAAAGCTTGTTAATGAACATCACTAAAAGCAGAACCTAGGTGATATCACTGAACGCTCATTTTATTTTATTTATTTATTTTTAAAAAAATTTTAACAAGTGAGAAATTCAGTAATTAGTATGCATTTAGAAAAGAGTGTATGAACCAAAGGCATGGTTATTTCTGATAATTTTCAACAGTGAATAATGAGAAATGTTATATTAGTTTATCTTTTGGCCCTTAATGTGATCATAAAATAAACACATTATTTGTGTTTCTGCTGCTTTGTGTCCTGAAGGTCTGCTGCAGCCATTTCAGTAAAGGATAGTAACGGTACATTTGTGAGCACGCTGAACCTACTGCTGTACAATGTGAGTATTTTCGTCTATTCACTTCTGTGCCTTTGCTACAGAAACAGATTTCCCATGTTCCACTGATTTGTGATGTGATTTGATCTGAAGCTGTGTAGTTTCTTTAAACTCTTAAAATATCTGTATAAAATTCAGCACCACCGTATTGATTATGATGATAGTGCTTCCTCAAAAACAAGTCCTTAGTGCAGAAAAGTAATCAATGGAGACTTAAGTATGTGTTCATATGCGAGCATTGGATTGGCTAGATCCTTATAAATGATGATCAGTAAGTTTTTTCTTGTTCTGCAGGACTCCACCTACACGCCTCCACTGGCCATCCCCATGACAGGCCTCACTCTGAAGACACGTGTGTTTGCTGCCGTGAAGGCCACTAATCTGGACAGAAGGTGACAGCGAAAAGAGCCAAAGATTTCAGAAGAGAATATATATATATAAAACCAGTGGACACACAGAAACAGAGAAGGCATCAAACCAATGAAATAACACATATGTAATTATGCTGTGATAAATATTGACTAGTGTGTGTGTGTGTGTGTGTGTTATGAAATTGAAAAGGCTAACACCTTAACAAACCTAAGAACAAACTTAAGCATAATACAAACTTAAAAACAAAGTTAAGCATAACAATGACATTAAAATTACATTTATTACTATTACATTCAGTCAGGTGTGTCCAAACATATCAAACATTATTTATATATATATATATATATATATATATATATATATATATATATATATTATATACATTATATATATATATGTGTATGTGTGTGTGTGTGTGTGTGTGTGTGTGTGTGCGCAGAATCTTTCAATATTTCAAACAAAACAAACCCAGTAAAAATTCAATCAATTTATACAATGGATTTGTCAGTAACAATAACAGAGTCTACATATATATATATATATATATATATATATATATATATATATATATATATATATATATATATATATATATATATAATATGCATAAAATAAACACACATTCACTTTTTCAAATTCAAGTATGACATGTATTGTCATTTAGAACATTTACTTGTAGAATATGACCACTGGTCAAAATAACCAATAACACCCAGTATTTTCAGACCTCAGTTAAAGAAAGCAAGCCCATATTCAATTTTTGACTATACAATACTAATCATTTCAGAAACCAATATCTGTTGGATATCAATATTTGGTGGAAGAAGTCATCAAACCTGCCAATTTTCAGTCACACCTTTCATGCCTCTTGATATGCTCTCCAATCATTGTTGATATTATTGTTAAATAAGATCTGGTTGAGGTGATCACCTCATCTGTACCTCACCAAGAACAGAATAAGGTATGCCTGTGTTAGAATTTAACAGACATTGGGATGGAATAGCATGTACTGATGAAAGTTCAGAGTGGTCTCTTTTTCCATGCAATTGAAGATTTCTCAAGAAAATAAAACCTAGTGGCACAGTTTTTTTAACAGTAGGTTGGGGTATTTCTCTTTTTTTCCTTGGATAGATTACTTTTCACTCTTCCTTACTAACATTCCGATACCATTCCTAGCTATCCTTTCCCCCCCCCCACTCTCTGTCTCCTATCTGCTTTCTTACCACTTTCCAGCTTTTCATTCTGCTCATCTCTCAGCTCTGCATTCTTTCTGTTGTTCTCACTCTCTGTGTGTTCAGGATGGGTAAAAGGAGAGGCACAAAATGTATTTGCTAGCAGTGCCAAACATATGTTTCTAGAAATGCAGTGGGTAATGTCTCAGTCTGTCTTCATATCAATCTTTGACCCTTATCGCTTTCCACATTTAAAGCAGATCTAGGCACTAAACAAAACACCAGCACATCTCGACTCAGGACTGGAAATTGGGCAGGCAGAAGCACACAGGGCAAGAGGGAAAAGGTGGAAAGGCCACTGTATGAAAAGGCCATGCATCCGAGTTCTGCATGAAGGAGACTGCTACGTGATGCAAACCTTCTATGGTCCTTGTTTAAGTCCCTGTGTTTTAGTGTCCCTGATCCATGCCTGCTATCCCCAATAGGTGGAATGTGTGGATGGATTACTGCTACACCACTCCCTCCGGGAACCCCAATGACCAGCTTCGTTATGACCTTTTTGTGGGGTAATCCTGCGTTCTGCATTATCTCATGAACAGCAGCATGTAGTGCCTACAGTGTGTGTGTGTGTGTGTGTGTGTGCTCCATATACCATTTGTGTGTAAGCTGTAGCAGATCCTTCTATGTGCCGCTTTGCATTTTCTCTAACAGATGTGATAAGGACCCGCAGACAACCGTGTTTGAGAACGGAAAAAGTCAGATGGGTCGCTTCTCCTTTGAAGTGTTCCGCTTTGTCAAGCACAAAAACCAGAAGATGTCCACTGTCTTCCTTCACTGTGTGACCAAGCTTTGCCGTGTTGATGACTGTTCCATGCTCCTGCCGGTACAACCTTGTTGTCAACTGCAGTGCTCACTAATGACTAATGCTGAATAAACTTTGTGAAATAAATTATTATAGTATAAATTAAACTGTAAAACTGTTTAATTTATACTATGATAAAAATGATAATAGTATACATCAAACTGTAAAACTGCAATGCCCAGTTGGACGAGTATGTAGAAGAATGGCGAGCATCTTGTTCCCCGACAGATCTGTGGTAAGCGGAAGAAACGGAATGTGCCGGAGAGTGCAGACTCTCATGTGGCATCTGGGAATGCCGTTATGACTGCAGGGCCAATCATCACCAGAAGTGGTACGAAATCCACACACCCTCACTCAGACTCATACACCCTGAGATTTCTCACCCAACCACGTCTTTGCAAACAGCCTGTTCAATCTGCAATGAACAGCACATACAGGAAATGCATCTAGGACAAATAGTTTGGATGCTAGTAATGGTGGCAAGCCTGTAGGGACCTGTGTGGATTTTCTGACACCCCGCTTAAATGATCCTTTCATTCCCCTCTCGCAGATGAAACTCCAACCAATAACTCTGAGCTAGGTAAGCTCTCTTCCTGTGCTTCTCTAATGCCTTACCCTTAACCCTCAGAGCTCTGCTGTGCCTGATGCAGGATGAGCAAAGCTTCAAGGCTGAAAATTGAGGCAAATTGTAGGGCCTGCAGAGTGAGTAGGAAAAGGGGTTAATAATGAACACAGGCAGCATGTTTCTGCAGGAAGGAAAGAGTAGAGTTGCTGAAGTACTGGAGCTATGTCATGGATCCAGTCTGTCTTACATTGTGTCTGTGTGTGTGTGTGTGTGTGTGTGTGTTTTTCTGTGCACGTGTGTGTTTCTGTGCATCTCAGCTCAGCTAAACAGTGCTCCGTTCAGGATGAACTCAGTAACAAGTGCTCTAATTTCGGGCATCGTCATCCTCTCTGTGGTGGGCCTGTGCTTCTTCATTTTCACACTGACACTCCTGAAAGGGAAATGGCCTGCTCCGATGCCACTGTCAGGGGCCCACAATCCCGTTTTCAGCTAAACACACCCACACACACACACACACACACACACACACACAAATCCACACGCATCTCACAACCAAACAGCTTACAGGTACATCATGTAGAATTTGTACCTTTTAAAAGTGATTATAAACCAGTTAATAACATTAAAGTCTCAAACTGGCATTTGTCATAATTCCTGTTTAGCTTTTAATATGGCTCATAAACAATTGTGGTTTGCTGGACTTTTGTTCAGAAGCTGGCTATTACCTGCAATCACCACAGATGCACTGACAAGATTGTAAGAAAAGAATGATAGATATATTGTGAACATTGATCTAAAGACTACTGAGGGGAAAGGCACACATTCACCTTGAACGATCACATAGCTGTAACTGCTTTCAACTTGAAAACCCTACAAGCCTCAACTGCATCCTATTACTCACCGTGAGCTCTCCGGGTCAGAGAGTCAGACCTCGATCGCTGCATCTTTAGGATCTGTATCTATCCACTTTTGTATAGCACATTGTGAAATAGAGATTAACTTTGATTAATGCTCATAACTGTTGTATTTAAAGTGCGGTTTGTATCTGTCAGTAAGCACTCTACGGTTCTGGTTTATATGTGAATTTACTATGAGGGTGAATCTAAACTTTCAGTCAATACCTCAGTCTCTTAACTCGCTATTGCAGGGTCTAGGATCTCTTACATCTAGGTGTATGCACACAGGTATCTTATAAATAGCTATAATATGTTGTACTGTGCCCCTATAATTAGACTGAAATAAATCAGGGGGTGGGAGGGTTGGTGGAGGTCACAGAGCCTGGGGACTCAGAAGGAGACTCACAGCCTATGTGATGTTATTGTCATTGTTGTTACTGCTACAATATTCTTGGGTTTATTGAGTTATTGAATTGTTCTTGCAGTTATTTATTAGTACTCCTATTTTTTGCTTTTTCTTTTTTTGCATTTCTGATTCTCAGTACCCATCATTTTACATTTTCTTATTCCTCCTTATTTTAATAAAAATTTTTTTTTCATTTTTCATTTTTCATTTTACAATGCATTTAAATGGTTGATCTGATGTATTTTTTGAAGTGTATGATGTATGTTTTTCCTAAAATGAAGCATGTGTCCACTTTGCAATAATTGTAAAACACAGAGAAGCCAGACAATTAGGGCTATCTGGAACAAAAGTAGCTGCAAATGAATAAATATTACCATATTCAATTACATACATGTATATCTAAATCAACTCATGCATGAATATTGGCTGATGTAATACCTGTTCAGAATTACTAAGTCAATTACTAAGTAAAATAATGAGAGCTAATAAGCTAATACACACAAAACAGCTAAATGAGTAATCAGGAATCAGAGACAATACAGAAGAAAGGCACAGTGATGGAGAAGGCATGTGAGCACTGTGGGCCAGAGTCTGGACACAAATCTAATGAAAGACCTATCACCTATGTAAGACAGTTCAAACTGGGAAATAGCAAGTAAATCTTGAACAGAAGATCCAACATCATAAATAACTATATTATACTGAACACAAGCAGCAACTGGCAACCGATGTAAGTTATACAGGACGTGGGGGATATTGGCATATCGTTGGGTGTGGGGAGAACTCTAGCTGCCAAGCTTTGAACCCACTGGAACCTAGCAATGGTTTTTGGCAGTCGGGCCAATGAAAGGGCTTTACATTATTTAAGATATCAGGTTATAAATGCATGGAGTTCGGCATATTTCTTAATGACTATGGAATGGAGGTGCACAGTGTTGCATAGGTAGAAAAAGGTTTTCATGAGCTAATGATGCCTGAAAAGGTGAGTAAAAGGTCAAAAATAACACCAAGACTTTGACCAGTAAGAGAAGACTCAACCAGAACATTGATGTAGGCAGGCTAATCTAAGAATCTGTTAATTAGGCATTTGGGCCAGCTAGCCCCAATTTTAATTTTCAATGTGCCAAGCACCCAGCAGGAGGGACTCTCTCTCTCTCTCTCTCTCTCTCTCTCTCTCTCTCTCTCTCTCTCTCTCTCTCTGTCTCTCTCTCTCTGTCTCTCTCTCTCTCTCTCTCTCTCTCACACACACACACACACACACACACACACACACACGCACACGCACATGCACACACCACAGCTGCCACGGTCCCAGTCTCCCACTTATTGATCATTACATACACCTGTTTCCTCTTTTTTTCACCTCACTATTTAAAGCCCACAGGTACCTGCCATCAGTGCTGTGTGTTGCTGAGCTTTCAGCGTGCTATATTGCCGCTCACAGCTGCTTCATTGCCCTCAAACCTTTGTCTCTGATAACCTGAGTCCTACTGCTTGCTGTTTAGTGCTTTTCTTTTGATTTGTTAGAATCTGAGATTGTTCTGGAGAATGAAGACACTCTAGAATTTCACTCACCTCTCTCTCACTCTGTGCTACCACTATCACACATAGCAAGGGTAAATAAAATAATATTTTCTCTTTATACGGGAAAAGGTATGCCTTTAGAGTTATTAAAGTGAGGTAATATTCGGTTTATATTCAAGGACATAGATGAATGTCACAAATGGCTATGAACTTAGGAGAAAAAAGTTTATTAGGGTGAAAAACTGCAGGTTTATTAGTTTTCCTGTGTATGCCATTTAGGAAGAGCTTTTAGCTGTGAGCTACTTTGAAAAAGGAAGAGACAGAAGATACAAGATCAGCATCATAAAACTCAAATCAGGGTTGAACCTATATCTCTCTGTCTGAGAGAGAGCAAGAGGTCATGTGCTGGTATGGTGGGTAGTTGAGTGGTTGTAGTGGTTATTCCAGCTAATAAGCAACCTGACATATCCGGTCCTGGATCATCTGGACAAGTTTGTCTGAACTTGGATGACGTTTCAGCACCATGGACAGCTACTAGTGGTCCTGAAGATCCCCCCCCCAGCATTGCTCCCGCAGGTCATGGAAAACTTGCCCAGAGAACAAGGTGGAAGAACAGGACATCATTAGTGCCATGAATGGAGCCATCTCGGTGGCACCTTGGGATTGAGAAGCTCTAGAAGGAAATAGTGACCTGTTAATGATTCACATGAAGAGCCTACCCATCAGATACCACATCGGTTTCTTGCCAGTCATATGATTGGCAGGTATTCTATTTCTGATCCCTCTAATGGGACCATAACACAAAGGACTATTGAAAACTTGAGCTCCATTCAAGTCAAACAAGAGACTCATTCCTGGCAGTAGATTCAGTGTGGAAACAAACTAGACCTTTCTGAATGAATCCATCTATTTTGAGCAGATATTAACAGGCTGTGACCTTGTGAAACTTGTTTAAGATATTGCAAAAGACCAGCAATGTTGATCCGTTGATATATTTTTAGGGTATGGTAGGGTGGACAAAACATGATGATTATATGACTGCAAGATTTGATTTATTGTACATGGTACACAGTGATGTTGAGTGGGGACAGTAGTTTAGATGCACAGGTTTGTTAGTTGCTTAAGATTGCCTTGGCGATAAATATTCGGCTGAAATAAAGAATGAGGGCCTAGGATATTGCTTGGTACAAAGGTACAGTTCCCAGACAGTTGGTTAAATATTTATCCACCACTAGACAAGCGTGAACAGTGGGTCTGGGTTTGGGTCAAACCCAAACGATTTGTTTGTATAGTTCTGTAGTCTTTTCTTCTACACCCAGTAGCATCATTCATTCTTCTACCGCTAATGTTAAAACTAATACTGCTGCTCAAAGCCTGCAGCACAAAAAGTTCACTTCATCTGCAAAACAGATATGAACAACTGCACAATCTGATTAACACAGAAAGAACAGTAAGTGCCCTGTGGACATAGCTGACACCCTCATAATAGGAGATCATGCTATAAAAGGTGTGAAATATCAATAATTCATAGTTTTCTATGAGTTGAACTTTGCTATGAGCAGTCTCTTAGTTAAATAATAAACTGCTAACAATACTGGTTCACCACACAGCAGTAAAGCTTATTGTTCACGTCGGCAAGAATGATACGAGAAAGCGTGAGTTTTAGTTACTAAAAAGGACTTTAATAACCTCTTCGACACAATTAGAAAGCTTAACATTCGAACAATTTCAGTGGTCCTCTGCCTGCATTGAGAACAAATATTTTCTCAAGGCTACTTGTATTAAACACTTTGATACACAAAAGCTTCAGGTCTTACAACCTGAACTTTATAGACAACTTCAACCTATTTTTTGAAAAGAGAAATTTATTTAGGTGAGATGGACAGCTCACACACAAGAGTCAAACATGTCAAAACTTTGACAGAGAACTTAATTTTTTCTGTGTGCCACCTATCCACCACTAGCAAGCAGTTTTATCTGTAGTTTTAAGAAGAGGTATGATAGCACTGCTGCATTTTTCATGAGTAAAATGTGCACAGAACCATACAAACCATCCTGGTCTGTTGATGCTCTGTGGAACAGTTTGAGCTCAAAAAGTGTTATGGATGACATAGCTCCAGTTAAAGCTTAAACCATTTGAGGTCACCAGAAGGCACCTCAGAAAGTTCAAATTCAAAAGAGAGAATGCAGGAAGGCTGAACTCAGATGAACTTCAGATTCACAAAGAAATCTGCAAAGATATGCTGCGTGTTTGCAATATAATTACATGCAAGCATTAACAATAACATTAACAGTAGCAAAATACTCTTTGCAATGATGGATAAATTAGCAAATCTTTCAGCACAAATAGCCCTGAGCTGAACAATGTAATGAGTTTGCATCCTTTTTCTCAATATCAGACAAGCTATTAATGTGTCACTATCCAGCAATGAGCCTGTGACGTGGCCATCACCACGTAAAGTTATCATGAAAATGTCCCAGTTTAGTGCTATTAACAATAAAATTGTAATCGATACAGTGAGGCACTTTAAATTATCTATCTGCAGTAGTCAATTCCTACAGTATTCAATACCTGCCGTAGTCAATACCTACTCCTTTCTTAAAGAATGTGTTTCACTCAGTAATGGCCTTCAGATAGTAAACGCCTCACTATTATAGGCTGTTTTTCCTAATTCACTAAAAACTGCAGAGGTGAAGCCTATATTACAAAAGAAAAATCTGGAAGCAACTGTGTTAAGTAATTTCAGAATCTTTACACCTCTTAAATCCTTAGGTCCTGGCTACCAATATACTACAGAGCTGACTTAAAGGTATTATTATTGGTCTGTAAATTGTTTTATGGTGTAGGACAGCATATTTATCTGATATACTGCAGAGTTATGGGCCGTGCAGAATTCTTCAGTCATTAGGAACTAATCAGTCCTGCCTAAGATAAAAACTAAACATGGAGAGGCAGCATTTAGCTACTATGCCATTTCTAAATGGAACCAGCTGTCAGAAGATATTAGATGAGCTGAAAGAGTAGATGTTTTTACATTGAAATTTGTTTGGCCAGGCTTTTGGCTCAGGTAAGACATTGCTATTTCAGTTTCTGTGGCATTGCACTTTTAAATTTTAAGCACCTCAATGCATTTTTATTTTTCATTCTTAATTTATTCTTAAATATTTCTTTATTTTCTCCACTTTAATCTTATTTTAATTTCTCCTAATATTTCATTTGATTTATTTAAACTTTTTGTTAATCTTATTTTAGTTCAGGTTTAATCTCTTAATCTTTAATTTCATTTCTTTAAACTTCATGTAACCTTTATTTTAAAATTTTAATTGTAATAAATTTTAGAGCATTTTACTTTTATTTCTTGGCAGAGACATTCCTGAGGTAATAAATCTCAAGTTGTAATAAGCTTTTAAATTCTTCTATTTCTGATGTGAAGCACTTTCAACTGCCGCTGTGTATGAAAAGTGCTATACAGATAAACTTGCCTTTCCTTTCCTAGAATATAATCATTATTCTGAGCTAATTTAGTCCAAAAAGCGGAGCGTGAGTGACCGTTGGAACTGTGAGCCTTGTCCTACCAATTGAAGCGCAGGCAAATCGGACATTACTAATTGACCAAAAAGCAGATGATCAGAGATACATGTTCTGCATTTACAGTGGGTGTCCCTAGTCCTCTGTTCAGCTTGCTCATGGTTTGACAAACAGCTTGACCAAAGTGACGGTATGAGGTCACAAAGGTGCACACCACTTGGTCATCCAAGTAGAAAACAGCTTGCTGTCAGAGGCTGGTCCATGCTGATTGGGAGATGAAACAAAAATCATAATCACACCACGTGAAGTCTTTGATCTTGGCTAAGGCTTAAAAAAGATAGTGAGAAGGAACGGGAGTGTGAGTGTCTTTGTTTCCACTCCGCGTCTCTTTTGTTGCACAGGGGTTTGTCCCTGGCAAGCCAGAGATGCGAGTGGTTGTAACTCCTATGGGTTGTAACTCCTATAGGAACAAGCTGGGACTAATCTCCCTGCCACTGCCGGTGGCCATGATCAGGTCAGACTCTGAGAAGACAAGCTGTTAAAGAGGTTGATGGACCTGGAGCCATGGATTTCTTCCTCCCAGTATCCTGTTGTGGTAATTAAACTGCCTTTAGTCAGCTAAATATGAGCTGCAAAAACGGTCAAAACACAGAAAAATGTACAAAGCTATTTTGACATTCTAAATGGGATGCTGAACCCCTGATCTTAATCAACTCTCTTAGCCAGTTTAGGGCAAGAAGTTGTTATTATCTGTAATTGTGTATTGTAGCTACAGCTGTCCTGGTGTATGGCCTCAGATCTAGAATTGGGGCTTGTGAGGGGTGTCAAAAAAAATAAAAAGTGTGTGGTGTATCATACCCTGGAAAAAGAAAGGTCTGTGTTGTGTCATACCCCATTCAGTTAACAAACATGAGTCAGACACAGCCAGAGGTCACATTTGAGCTTTTTCCCCCTGAGTCATCTTACACATAATTAACATGTTCAGCTCTGGGATTTGAGTTATTTAGCCTTCCTTTAATTTATTTCATCCCGTTGACATTTTTCCTGTCATGCATGTGTCTGCATTCATATTGGTAGACATTTGGGCTAAAAAGAAGGTGTCAGTCCGGCCGACATCCAGCCAGTGAAACACATACTCTTCCTCCAGCACACATCAGTCACGCTTGTTTCTGTGAAACAAGCTCTCAATCACCTTGTTTCTATTAACCATAAACTAAACACACCCGTAGCTTGTTAATCACCTTATTATCTAAGCCCACAGGGACATGCCTCCAGTGCTTCACATTTGCATCTGAACTGGACGCAACTGCACCGGCTTGTGCTGAGAGTCTTGGCTATGTTTATCTTTTATTTGCTCACTTTAGTTAATAAACAACTCTTTTGTTAACTTCACTCACCTCTCTCTCTCTCTCTCTCTCTCTATGAGATGTTGCAGAAAGTGAAGCCCAAATTGGAGAGCACTGTGAGTTCTCCTGCTTTAACAGAGGCAAGGCTACACCTTCAGTAAGCTGAGCAGAAGCATGACATCAGCCAGCTCTGGTCCATGCTTGACCATTTAGCCAGCTGCGTGGAGATTCTCTCTGTGAGCCATCTGTGGGAATCCATCTTGGTAGCCAGTGCCTCTTCCCCTGAAAAGCAGCTACTCTGACTTTGTGCAAGAGCTTAAAGCCATAATCCTCTACCCAAAGCAGAGTAGGGAAAACGGCTGAGCCCTGCTTCGGCTTAGGTAGAGCACCCGCTCTGCAGCTGACCCAAAATACAAGATCCTGGCTGGCACGTCTCGCTCCACCGAAGCTGCACTTGTGGATGTGTTCATCGGGGGAAAGTGAAAAGGGAACTCCAGGAGCCGGCCTTCCGGCCAGAGGTTTACACCCTCAACTTCTCCACCTTTTTGATTGCCTCCTGAAGGAGAAGCCTTGGTCCTTTCAGTGCTGGTGGAGAACGCCACTCTGTCTTGAAGCCATGTCAAGAGACAGTAATGGAGCAGTACGTACGATAGGTCCCAGTTCAGGGCTCTGTTTACCCCTCCACCTCCTCTGCCTCAGCCATTATGAATAAAATACACCTGGAATACACTCAGTGTGGGTGACAGCTACGTCGGTAGGACGGGACCCGTCAGTGAACTGCACCCAATGGTACATACTGCACCTCACCAATGGGGTCACATACCAGGTCTGCTTACCTGGAAACAGCGGGCCATCATCAGCATTTTACATGTCTGCTCTTAAGCCCATCATTTCAGGTCCACCCGAGGCTGCCAGCAGAACGTCAGCCCTCCCACCTCCTTTCAACATGGGCCGAGGACCTGCCTATGTGGTGAGCTCATTGCTGGACTCTCAGAGATGTCAAGGTCAATTCCGATCCATGGTGGATTGGGGATACTGTCATGGTCCACCTGGCCTACAGGAAGCTGAACATGCTCCCTTCCTTAAACACACATTAATCACACTCAGAACCCCTCCCTCACTCTCAATCACCTTGTTTCTTTACTGAACTACATACACCTGTCTCTTGTTGGTCACCTTCTTATTTAAGGCCTGAGGAGCATGCCTCCAGTGCTTCCCTCTCACTTTCGAACCAGAGAAACAAGTCCATGCTGCCAGACTTTGTTACATTTATTGGAAGTTGTTGTTTTGTTTGCTTACTTGAGTTACTAAACACCTCTTTTGCCAATTGCACACATGCTTTGCTCTCTCTGTGAGACGTCACAGAAGGCATTTGCAATTTACCCTTGTTTTATAGTACAATATTAATTACAAGGACATTAATTGTGAAGAATAAATATAAATATATAGAACAAAGCAAGGATAAATGGCCCAAATGTGTGTTATGTCCATTGTGTAAGTTCCGAGTGATTACTATATGTGCAAGATAAAGTATCTAAACGTTATAGTTTATAGATTATATTAGATGTCTTATTTCTATGTACACATGGAAATACTCCAAATTTTCCAAGCTCCAGCTATGCCTAAGTACTTGGTTTTGTCAACAGAGGTAGTTAATATGTTGTATTATGATAGTTGTTTAGTATGTCAAGTAGACAATGCCCTTCAGTCTCATATGAATAGGACAGACAGCACCATGGCCTTGGGTTTCCCTCATATGAAATTACGCAAAACTCAATCCTCTTACATAAGTCTCCATGCATAATGTTTCTATGATTACATATCAAGACATACCTTGGAGTCTGAAGGCCAAAATGCACTTAAAGATGCAGTGAAGTTCATCCTGCAGGACCTATTCCACGACAGTAATGAAGTTGCTATCCTATGAAGAAAAAACATCGACATTTTTGTATTATTTTTTCTAAGGATAAACTACATTAAAATGAGCTGTATAGGCCATTTTATATGAATGCTGATAGGCATTTGCTTTGCATTATGACGTTATTAATACATTCTAATTCAGTTCTAAGTCAATTTAATTAAAGTTAAAATTTATTATCAAAAAAGCAAAGTCTGTTCTAAATAAACATAAAATTAGTCACTAAAACTAAGCATGTGGTGAATTGTTCTCCATTAACTGTATGGACCTATTCAAGGTTATTAGTTTTTAATTGTTTTAAATGATGAAAATGTGCACTCTGAGCATACAACTACCAGTAAAAATCTAGAAATGTTCTCATGTAGAAACTGGTAACAAGTTTAATTGTTAAAGGAAAATCAGGATTACTGTATTTCACTGGTCTCATGTTGGCTGGTCTCATACAATGTTTAATAATTACAACTTATAATTGTTTACTAAGCATTTAAAACTTAGAGTAAAATACTGTATAGGTTTTAAGAAAAAGCAAATCTTGACTTTATAGAATACCCAATATCACATTACAAATATCATCAAAACGGTAGGTATCTAACCTAAATCTGTTCTGAATTAAAGGATACTTAAAATAATCACACAATTAAAATACTTACCCTCCTAAAAAACAACTAGAGAAACTAGTATCAGATAAAATTACTGCTTAAGTACTGAGTTAAATGGTAGTGGAGTATAAGTTCTTAGCAGAGAGAGCATCCACCAGCATTGTTAGAGGTTTCTACACTCCGCTGAGGGCTTAGATCCAATACAGTCCAAATGCATTCATGATGTTCAAAATACCCCCTTAAAGTTATTTAATTAAAACAAGGATATTTACATACAATGCATTATTAATCTGATTACACAATTTTACTTGCTCATTTTTAAAACTAACATATGCAGACTTCTTTTTGGCTTTGTAGTGTGTATCCACAGTTTCATAACATGTAATTTGAAGATACAAATTTGCAATGTAAAAACACAGTGCTACACTATTTCATGGTGCTTTGTTTTTAAGATGAATTCATTATATGTTTCAAAGACTCATCTCTAGGTCAACATACAGACTTGACTTTCTATCCAGAAAGAGATCCTTTGAGATATTGTTTTATTCCCCGAGGCATCAACATTTACTTTATGACGTTTCATATTGTGATGTAGAAGGATTCTGCATTTAGAAGTGCACACAAAGAAAATAATCCATTGACGCATGACAATGGACCTTTTTTTCAGACATTAATCTTTTAGGGTTTTGGGTGTGTTATGTCCTCAGGGATGGAGCATGGTAAGCTATTCACAAAAAGGGGTGTTCTCACACACTAGACACAAGAGATGCAACAAGTTGTGTTGACCTTATTTTTGGCCAATCCTACCAAGAGGCATGCACTATAAAAATACTTCATGGAACCCCATTTGGTCCAAAAGGAAGCGGGAATCCCAGCAAAGGGGAAGATGAGGTATCTGATTCAAGGTGCGTGCTTGTGCCCGAGGCCTGTTACGTGGGATCTTCTTCATGATGCTTTACTAAACTCCTGGATGTTTCCATGCTGACTGAACTGGTCTGCTGAACTGAACTGAGCTGGTGTGTTTTTTTCTGAACAGGTGTTAGTTCAGCCAAAATCTGGAAAATGCTGCTCCAGCTTTTTCTCTTTGCCATCACCACAAATGTTGTTAGCAGCCAGCTAATAGCGCCATCAACAGCTAACTGTACTGGACACTTCAGACGGCCAGGTATGGTCTTATTTTACTTTCTGATAAGAGGGACCGAATCACAGTTCAATAACTTGGATTTCATAGATGGAAAAAATACATAACAAAACTACTACCATTTAGTGTCTTCGATCATCAATTACAGAAATACTTTGACACAGTAAATTGTTGATTTCAGATTTGTGAGTCCTTTTTACCCAGTAACATCTCCAGGGAATTAGCTCACTATGGAATCCAGAATCTAGTTGCCACAGATCAGAACCACATCCTAAAAGAGCCTTTCTCCCTTTTTTAGACTACAGTGACATTACTGTGGACTGCGGCACCAATTACATAAGTCTAGCCATACAGATCTGTCCTGTCCTCTTTTCTGGCTTCAATGAGTCACAGCTCATCCTAAACAACATTATGAATGACCAAAACTGCATTGGCACTGTGGACAATTCTGTCGCTCCTCCGGTGGTCCGATATACCTTCCCCATTAATATTACCAATGGCTGTGGCAGCACCCTTACGGTGAGATGCAGAGCGATTTTCATTTGTTTTTGTAAATATTAGATTTATATTCTTGTTTTACTGTAATTTCTTTGTAACTTTATATGTTAAATATGATCGCATGTGGTATTTAACAGAATACAGTTGCATGGCTCATCCGTTTAGAAGGTTCATGTAACAACTTGCATCTGTTCTCCACAGACCACCAACAGCGCAGGCACGGGAATATTCTCCGACTTCTCCAACATCCAGACAGTAAACATCAGTGGTGTGGTGCGATCATATGACTCCACAATAGGTGTCGTGACCTACAACACTGACCTGAAGTACTATTACTCCTGTTCCTATCCACTAGAATACCTGATCAACAACTCACGAATTGATGTGTGAGTATTTCCTATGGTTAACAAAGTCCTTTATGGATAGACACAACAATATAGCTCTTTCTTACTGCAAGAATGTTTTCTGCATTGTCAAATTAGCTATGCTAGGTTTTAGCGGGAGACTATTATGGAATAGAAAATCTCCAGTTTGTATATTTTGGTAGATGTGACTTGTACTTAAGGCAGAGATATAGAAGGCCCTAAGATTAGATGTCTGTGAAAGAAGGCTGGGAAACCCTCTGATAGTTACAGTGGAATGGAACAGAGCACTAGGCTCTGTAGAGGTGCTCTCTGACCACTCTCTCCTCTTCTATTGTAGCTAGAAGATTTTACATCTGCTACTCAAGACTAAACACAAGGAAACAGATTTTAGGGAGGTCTTAATTTTTTGAGACGCTTAGGATTACACAGAATACTATGATCACCTCTAACCACCACAACTATGACAGCTGCTAACAACCGCACCTGCACTGGGTGCAATGGTGAATGCCCAGTTCCACGCTGCTGATCGAATGCTAAACCTCCCCCCAACAGGTCATCTTCTGCCATTGCAGTGAGGGACCGAAACGGCAGCTTCATCAGCACCCTGAGTCTGAAGCTTTACAGTGTAATGAACACCTTTACATATCACTTTATTACTTGCCACTCTATAGCTGTGCATCAAGGCTAATTGCTTTGGTCAGGTTGGTATACTTAACAGTTAACTGGTGGTGATTTATATTGTTCACTATGCATTTCACTATAGTCTCTTTCATTAATGATCTGTTTTAAGAAAAAGGCAGGAAATGACCGGGGATTACTGTGCGAGGATATATAAATCCATATGTTTGAGTTTAGGTTTTATTCATCTATACCTAAATGGGATTTAAAAATATGTTTATAGAATAATGTATTTTAAAAGCATCCAGCTAGCGCCTGACCTTTGTTCCAAATCAGGCCACTCATGACAAGTTGATTGAGTAAGTACAAAGTGCACATGACTTTGTTGCAGACGGTTAAAGTTGTACCAGCAGGAGTGGACTACAACTTACACGTGAATGTAGAATTCACGGTACTCTACAAGGCGCAACTAGGGAAGAGCTGCACCTAATAACGTGATCGTTTAGTGTAACTAGGTCTCATGCCACACTGAGTGCTTGAGGGCTAAGTGGTATAAAACGCATCACACTGACCCATCTTTCTGCCTCTACCAAACTCCCATGTTCTGTGAAATCACTCAATTCTTGACATTTGTCTTTTTCATTTAGGATCCAGGCTACACCACACCCCTGGTAATTCCTGCTCAGGGCATTGAACTGCGGACGACTGTTTATGTGCTGGTCACAGCCACCAACCTCACTGCTCAGTAAGAGTCTATTGAACCCTTATTTTATTAAAAAATGAAGCGACTATGCAGATAATGATCAGGGTGAAAGAAAATGATTAAACCCAGTCATGGCCTAAATCGCACTGCCAATGGAAATTCTGAGCCTAGGATGAAATTTTGATCCAGAGTACAGAGGGTTCATTAAAGAATGTGATTCTGTTTCATCACAGGTATTTTGTCCTGCTGGATAGATGCTATGCTACTGTGGCCCGTTATCCATCTAACTCCACCTTCTTTAACTTCTTTGTGGGGTAACTTTCACTTTTGATCGGTCAGCCACCACAATACAACAATACAATGACTGTTCATGACTATAAATTAAGATCAATTAGTTCTTAGTTCTTTTAGTTAATAAACATACTCCTGACTACTTTAGCAAATCTAATTAATAGATAATTAGTTAGTAATAATCTCATAATTAGCTAGTTGTCACTAATAGTTTTTTGTTTGTTTGTGTGTTTTTTTTTTTTGCTTTATATATTTTATTTTTTGAGTAGTTAGCCAAAATGTCATGAGTTTATAACGAGAAAGTTAATACGCCTCCTAGTCTTCTTTGGAAATGAGAACATTAGGAATAACAGTAATTATCTTGCACTAATAAGCTGTGTTCTTGATTTTCACAAGGTGCAACAAAGACGTACTGACCAACTTGACAGAGAATGGTGCAAGTCAGAATGCACGATTCTCTTTTCCTGCCTTCCGCTTCACAGAGCAAAGGAACCAGTCTATCTCCAGTTACTACTTACACTGCATCACTCGACTGTGTGAGATTAGTGCCTGCCAAGCCTTTAAGGTGAGCTCTCACACACACATACACACCCACACTTGCACGCACACACTCACGCGCACACGCACACACACGCACACACACACATGCGCACACACACGCACACACACGCACAGGATGAAAGATACAATATTTATAGCTTGTACATATGACTGGACCTTGACATTCATCCCAATTCATTATGTCAATGCAAAATCTCTCTCTCTCTCTCTCTCTCTCTCTCTCTCTCTCTCTATATATATATATATATATATATATATATATATATATATATATATATATATATATATATATATATATATATATATATATATAAGTACTGAAATCCAGAGTCTCATCTTGAACTTTATCATAGTTTATAATTTTATCATTTAGACAGCCCCTCATTTTCTTCATTGCTATCTTACTAGTCATGTCCTACGGGCAGAAGGAGAAGAGAGGTAGACATTGGCAACCAAAATGGAATTACGGATTCTACCACTCTCGTCTCCCCGCTCATCGTCACCAAACCTGTCAGCTGTAAGAACTTCAAATCATAAGCAATACATGCACAGATCATATTAATGCAGTAAGGAGCCCATTAAATGTAGGTTTAATGTTTAAGCTTACATTCACCATTGGCTTTATTAGAAGTATTTATTAGCTTGAAACACCTTGTAGATGTAGAGGCAGAGACTTTAATAGTCAGTTTCTTACCACAGGATGGCTGGTGGCTGGCATTTTTGAGCGGCTGACATTTGAGCTCCTGTGGTTAAAAACGGACGGGTGGCAAATGTAATAGAAGTTTGAAGACAAATTGTTAACAGATGCAGTCAGTCTACAGTCTGCAATTATGTGGCTATTAAATGCACCTTTTAATTTGGTGTACTCAACAAATTGGCACATATTTCTAATAAGGTAGCTGGTGAATGTCTCTCACAAACATTTGACAAGGTTTCTTGAGATAACCAACATTTTATTCCAACAACATCATCAACAAATCAAGGTAAGCTACATCTTTCTGAAACACAGAAGAGGCAAGATTATTATTATTTCAGATTCATTATAGATATACACAGCTCATAGTAGTATAATGCACATAAATGCATTTTTTAAGGATGGGTGGGGGAGCCTTTTCTTGCAACATTATTTCATAATAAAAGGGATTTAAAAGTGACTCCCTGTTTGTGTCTCTCCCAGCTGGGACCAGCGCTAGGAGTGGTTCGGACCCCACCGTTGGGCTCGGAGTTGCAGTGGGCATCCTGGCATTCGTCTGTGTTGGCATTCTCGTGGGAGCTGCTGTGTTCTCCAAGAAACACATCATCTCCTCCAAAATGCTCTGCAGCTAAAGGCCCGTGGCGTGCCGTGAACTCGCTCCAGAGAGGAGGCGATAGAAGACTCTATTGCTACTGGGGGACAGAGCAGGGTTCACTGTAGCTACTGTTATCAAGGCTAACATCTTATTAAGACTTGCATTTCCTGGGCAACAGTGTAATCTTTGGTTCATATAGTATCACTGGGTGAAATTATGTACAAATGAGAATGTATGCATTGGTGAAGTTTAATGAAGGAAAGGGGTATCTGATCACCAGTTTTTAATCATTTCTAGATGAAACTCTTAGGGCAGAGCTTTGAGAGATATATCATGGGAAAACATTTGATCTAAAAAATATATGACACCTTAGTTTATAGAAAGGGGATCAGGAATGCTTCTTCTTGAGATTTTGGGAGTAGTCTATTGTCAAGTCTATTGAAATTGAGTGTAATTTATTTTATAATCGCACAATTATGCACAATGCTGCTTGGAAGTAATATGGTTTCTCCCTCAGAATGTTAATTATTGGAGCTGCTTTACATCTGATTAACCACTGCAACACTAATTTGGTACTTAAGTCATGTGAATAATTTCCATCAAAATAAACTTAGAATAGGCTAAGTACCACTGGGTATTTCTAAATGGGACTGATTAGAATGCCAATAATGCTACTGTACTGAGAATTATGTTATTTATTGAAGGTGATCACGTTTTTGAATTTTTTTTATTTCAGTGCAATATGGGCAACCCCAGATGTTTGATGTAAAATTTATACTTAAGTCATGCAAAATTAGTTAACAAGGCTCCAGCCATCCAATGCATTACAGAGCACTTTGTACCTTGGGTAATTAAAATAAGAAATACAAATGCAGATCAAGGCAATCTGAATGCTAAGAGAGAATAGCAATATGTGCTACTGGTATGTAAAATATTCCTGCATTTTGGAAAAGATCCTTATTTTGTCTCTAATTACACATTGATATCTAAATGTATATTTGTGATTAATGCATGCAATATAGTGATTAAACATGATCTTAACCAACAGTCTCTTTGTGAGTTTTAGGTTTAACTTGGGTGACTGACTTGGTCTGTCCTGCTTTTAGATGAAATAGCACTAAAGTTTGAGGTATTTGGTTGGATCTCAACAATAATCAATTATTTCTTAATTAAACTCCACACTCCACACCTTTTCAATCCATTCGATTCATTCCTAGATTTGAAACAGGCCAGAAAATCAATTATAGAAATATTATGGGATGGAATTCCAGGGGATGGAGATCAGTACCAGAGAATCTTAGTGTGCGAGCCAAAACACTGAAACCCTCCTGTGTTTTAAATTAGGTTTGGGATGATTCAGACAAAGTAATTGACAGAAAATTGGTCCAATATGTAGTGAATGCTTAGTGTATATAAAGAGTCTGGCAGCTGGGTTTTTAAATAAGTTGCAGTTTATTAAAGATTTTTCCAAATACACCAAAAATAAAGGGAATAAATAAAGAGGGAATAATAATATCTCAAGGTGTGACAAAAAGCATACATAAGGGCTTTGGCATCTTTCAAACTGAGAAGGGGTCAAAGTCAGGCAATATTATCAAGATGAATAAAGGCTCTGTTAGGTAGTGACCTAATGTGAGAAGAAAATTGAATCAAAGTAAAGACTGGAATGACAAATAACACTGAGACTGCAAAGGGCGGATAAGTATTTAACAGTGATGCCACCAATGGCAACGGATAATTCAAGGACTCTAATAAGGGATGGTCCAGTATCGACAATCTGCATATTATCGAAAACAAGACCACGGTACCCAATTATGTGACCAAGGGGGAGCATATAAATGATCAAAATGAGAGGACCACGAGTGGAACCTTAAGGGACTCCTTTTATAACTAAAGTAGTAGAGGACTGTAATAGTATTTAATAATTTATTTATTAATATTTATTAATAAATAACACATGAAGTCTATACTGGACTGTACTGAGGTCCTGTCATTCCAGACGACTGCCATGGTCAAACAGCAGCAGGAGCTTGGTGAGCTCTGGTCCATGGTTGTCCGCCTTGCGTGCTGTGTGAAGAGCCTCTCTGTGAGCTCAGCCGCCCAGCGCTGGGTAGCTGAGAGGGTGCAGTGCCACATCGCCACCTCGAAGGCCTATGGATGGAGACACCCAGAGGTCTTTGAGGCGTTTGTGGTAAACTGTGAGCTGTATTTCACTTACAAACCCCACCTGCTAAGGTGGCGTCTGTAATCAGCTGGCTCATGGGGAGGGATAAGTCTTCGGGGACTGTGCAGTGTCCTACCCTGACTTTATCCAGGAGCTTAAAGTCCTGTTCCGCTATCCGCATCAGGGTAGAGTCCTGAACCAGGCCTCTCACTCAGTGGCAGAGTATGCCAAGGAGCTCCTGACTCTGGCAGACGCTACACACTGGAATGAGCCAGCACTTGAGGAAGCATTTGTTGAGGGACCTCAAGGGCAGCTCCAGGCAGAGACTGCCTGCAAACATGAGGCAGTGTCTCTGAATGACATCATAAGTATTGCCATCATGTTCGACTGCCTTCTGGATGAAAAACACTGCTCATTTTGGCAGAGGTCCCCTCCCAGGCAGTCATTGTCTCCAGTGCGAGAGGTGGCAGTCATGGAAGAACCCATGCAGCTGGGTGGATCCAGAGTAGAAAGCAAGGCTGGCAAAACAGATAAGGTATGTGCTACTCCCTCTTCCGTGATGTGTGTCACGCAGGGGTCGCTTCTCTTGTTTCAGGCCTGATCAACACTGGCACCTATAGACAACCTAATGGACTTGCCAAGAGGCTGGTGATCCTTCCAATCTCCCTGCATGTTATTCCACTGGCTGGAGGTCCTGTGTGCTTGGGACAAATCACGTGTCACTTCCCACATGCGTTTGCTAACTGACGCCACACACACACACAGAATGCATTTCTTTTCCCTAGTTCTAAGCACCCAACCCACATATTTCCTGCTTCTGTAGCTGCATTATTCAGTGGTACCCCTCCTGCTGGCAACACTGCCTCTGGAAGAGGCTGTGCCTCTCCTGTTGACTTTGGTCAGTGCCTGTAAGTGCAGAAAAACCAGGACCCTATTTGGCCTCACTGGCCAATTCCCTCCTCAAACTACAACTCTACCCTCCTAGGCACAGGGTCTACCAGCTCTCCTAGGTGTAACGTGGTGGCCCGAGTGCCGTAGGGCGAGGGGCAGGACTCACAGACTCCACCGACTGGGACGAACATTTATTAACATAAACGACAGCGGCACTCACGTATTACAAACGATACACACGAACATGAAACGATTGACGTGAACAAACACGATACACAAGAATACATCCAACATAAACATGTTACATTGAGACATTACGCCGACAACGACGCCGCACACCCTGACGTGAGTTTAAATGCACACAGACAAAACGAGGTGCAGGTGTGTGCAGGCGTGGCCACAAACGAAAGTCCTCCCACTGCACGTGGCTGGCCGAAGCACGTGCCTCGCGGGAGGCGAGCGTTCCATGACAGAATCCCCTCCCAAGGGGCGCGGCTCCCGACGCGTCCTTCCAATGAACGTGAACCTCCGGGCGACGTGTGCACGTAGACAAAACACACCGCACGGCAGTGCCCGGCGCCCACCCAGTACCAGGCAGGCCAGGTGTCGCCAGCAAAGGAGACCTCGCGGCGAGAGGGAGAAAGGCAGCTTCCCTGCCTCTCTCAGGGCGGTTCGGTACGCTCCACCAGACGTTGCGACTGTAAACACAAAAGGCGCAGACACAAACACCCAATAGCGCCCTCACGCAAACACAAGGCGCCGTGATGTGGCGCCCGCCGTCCCCGCAGGCGCCTTGATGTGTCCTTGGCCTCGACAGACGCGCGGAGGTGCACGTCTACACCTGTTCCAGACGTGCCACCTCCTTAAACGGTCCTCCTTCCTCCTGCCGCTCTAGGAGCGTCCCAGAGGCGGTTTGTCTCCGAGGCTTTGGGCAGACCCTCCCAGTCTCGCTGGCAAGTCTGCTGAGGGGAAGGGACTCGGGAGATCCGGCTGGCTTCATCCGACCGCCCTCTTTTTGGTGGTCGTTAAACAAACACGATACATTCAGACATTACGCCGACAGCGACCAACAACGCCTGACGTGAGTTTAAATACACACAGACAAAACGAAGCGCAGGTGTGCGCAGGCGTGACCACAAACGAAAGTCCGCCCACTGCACGTGCCCCGCGGGAGGCGAGCGTTCCGTGACACTGGGAAGAGGGGAGTGGGTGATGGAGTGCTACATTAGGGAGGCTTTAGACCAGAGTTCCAACCACCTCCACCTCACCTGCCTCACCCAGCATCTCTGTAAAAAAAAAAAAAGAACAGCATGCAGAAGCCATGTGTTGATAACCGGGGCTTAAATGCTCTGCTGTTGAAGTAGCGCTACCCACTACTGCGCGTCCCTGCCACCTGGAAGCAGCTCAGGCGGGGAGGGTGCTTCGCCAAACTGAATGTACGCAGTGCGCTACATCGTAATAAAGGGTTGAGGAAGGTGATGAATGAGTGCTGCTGGATCTGGAGGAGGTGAAGAGGCAGCTGCAGTAGCCAGCATCGGTCACAACAATATAAAGTGCTATTTAAGAAAAAAAAATGCATTTTAATTTAAATAAAAAGTACGATGAGGTTTTTAATCTAATGCCTGTTCTAAAAATATATTGTTCTGAAGCTAACTTGTATCAAAACGTAATAAGCAAAGTTATGCCAAACCTTCATGCTCCTAAATAACTTCTCTAGAGGTATGAAAACGGAAAACAATTTTTGGCCAGTCTTCAACTGAACAAATGAACTGATCAATTTCATCTTTACAGACTTTTGCCTGTCAAGGCTGGATTTCTGCTCACCGTGGTACAGCAGCTGATGCAGGCCGTCATAAGAGAGCTCGGACATGCTGATTCAAATGACCATCCTTTAATATTCTTTGAGCATCTGAATATACCCCATCTCTCAACAATTTATGACTGTGAAAAACAGAAATGTGAAATTTTGTTTTGATGCCAGTACTAGAAGACTGGACTGTTGACAACAGACTGGCAACGTTTGAACATCTCCACCAACCTGTGAAATTGTACACAAGCAGAGAAAGGTAATATGACTGCAGTGGTGATAGAAACAAAGAAAACCAGTGAACCCAAGCATATTCAAAAACCTTTAGGAATGTTAGAAAATAGGCTACATATCATGTTAAACAAGTGCAGTAACTCTAGCATATTCTGTAGTATACGTAATCTGCTATTTGAAGGAGTACCAACATATCACTGGTATTAGGTTGACAATGAGGTACATATGATATTAAGCACAACATTTCCTGGCTTTCAATCTTTATTGTCATTAACCTAATTTCATAGTTTGTTTATTTAAATGCCGTAATCCCATGGCTCTCATTTTACTGCTACCTGAGTACCCATTCTCTGCACAGAACAGCAGAACAAACAGCAGACACAAACTCTCACAGCTGAACAGCTGAATCAACCTCTCACTTTCACTGTAGTATCTATAGATAGATAGATAGATAGATAGATAGATAGATAGATAGATAGATAGATAGATAGATAGATAGATAGATAGATAGATACACTGATTGATTGATTGATATCATACACCAGCAGTTGTGAAGGTGTCACAGTTTTCAACGAGATAGATGTTGTTGCAGTATGAAACTTAATGGGTTGAGAGTGTGTGTGTTAAATAAATAACACTAACCTTTTTCATCTAACGTCACTATTTTGATTATTATAATCCTGTTGTGCTCTGAACCAGAGTGATATTCTGCTATAGAATTTTCTAATGCAACTTTGAATTCATAGGGTAAGCAGATCTCCTTCACAGATAGGAACCATCTACCTATGGGACATTGTTCCAGTATTACTGTGTAATATGCAATTGCATACATAAGTTTGATTTGATCTGGTCTGAATTTTTGGTGAGCAATGGGTGTAACCTCCCATCGATCAAAACCTCCCATTAAACACACTTTTGTTTAATGAATGCAGATGTTGTCAAGTGCAGGACATGCTTTCAAATCCTTATCTGGCTTCCTAGGCTTCTATGTCACTTAATTAAGCATTTGGCAGAGTGCGTTACTTCTAGAAGGCTTGCTCCTAGTTCTAACAACAGTGCGTAGTTTCTTTTATCTGGATGGCTGAACTGAGGGAGGCTAAACTATGTAGAAATTCTTTGAAAACCCTTTCTAGTCTTATGAGTTTCAGTTTCTTTTGAGGTCCCCTGAAATCTCATTTGATTTGGCCATATTGTGCAGGCTGAAGCAGAATTCTGTGGTAAAGAGCAGGTAAAATTTGTTTTTATGCTGAAACATACACTTTCACCGGACGTCATCACATAAGAGTGGGAAGAGCTAAATAAGATATGCGATCTCACGAAGTGCCCAAAGGGAAGGACCCTGGGATCTTATTCACAAAAGGGATATTCTCAGATTCTGAGCTAAAGGAGTTCACATTAACACAGCATGACCTTATTTTTGTCCAATCCTACTGAAGGTCATGCTTTATAAAACAGCTCCATATACTCTTAAAGGATCCAAAGTAGAGCATCAGCAAGACAGGCATGAAGCATGATCTGATGCAAGGTGAGTGTTTGGACTATGACTGTGGTTAGAAGTTTTTCACAGTGCTTTACTCAACTCCTGGATGTTGCTCGTGTGTGTTTTTTTTTTTCCTGAACAGGTCTGAGTTCACCCAAAAGCTGGAAAATGCTCTCTCAGCTTCTCTTCATCTCCATTGCCACAAATGCTGTTAGCAGTCAGCTAACGGCGGCTATTTGCGCTCCGTACATGAGAAAACCAGGTCTGGTAATGTACTAAGGGGCTTTTGATGACACACAAACAGATGTTTGGGCAGAAAAAACCTTACAAAAAAAGCACATGTTCTTTATCTGTGCAGCAGAGTGAAGTTAATGTCAAAATATTGCACATAAAAAATGTTCACATAATTGCCCTCTATTATAACCTTTTAAATGGGACTCCCCCCCCCCCCCCCCAACATGAAATGGGTTCATGTAAAATTCAAAAATCATGAAGCTTGATTGTGTCATCAATGGCAGAGGGCATATGTAAAGTTATGAAAACTTGTCAACATAACTGTTCTTTCACTTTTTGATCAAATCTCTGTCCCTCTGACGCTTTATCTCTTTCTCCCTCTTTGGTAGAGATTATTGACATCTCTGTGGACTGTGGGACTACTTTCATTGGCCTGGCCATACAGATCTGCCCAGTTGCCTACATCGGTTACAATGAGTCACAGCTCTTCCTCAACAACATTATGGATGACCCAACCTGCAAAGGCTCCCTGGACTGTTCTGTGGCTCCGCCTGTGCTCCGCTTCAACTTCCCCCTTAACAGCACAAATGCCTGTGGCAGCAGTTTTAAGGTAGGACATGGATCTCTCACACAGTACAGCCACACATCAGTGTGACCTACAATACACACAGAGTAGGTGGTACAATGTTGAGAACTGTGTATTGTTAAGTGAACAGTCTAAGAAAGCCTTTCTTAGCCTTTGAGCTTAGTCAGTGCCAGATGGTGCACCCACACTGAGGTCCTGATCTATAAAAGCATAGGGGTAAAGAGCATGCCTTGTCTGTCTACTCAGGGTCAAGTTTTTGTTGCATAATGGCCATTGTTAAATGATCATAGAGTTTTCACTGGAATCGATGCTTTACCATTTAACAATTATGCGAGAGCCCTTCTGTGAGAAAATTCTTTTTTGTATTGAGATTTTTGTGTTGAGATACGCCTCCACAAATAAACAGCAAACTATCTGTATCAAATATTTACTCACTGACCAGTTCCGAACACCTGCCCTGTGGGAATGCCTTGTAGGTGTACAGTTAATGATTATACCTCACCTGTGCACCAGCGCAACAACCACTAAGGTGCCACTGCCACTCAGTGTCTTTGCTATGTGAAAATGTTCTGCCACCCAAACAATGCAGGTTAATAATTATCCTGTGGTGAGAGATGAGCACTGATGAATGGCACAGAGGGTGAATGACACACTACATCAGATGTGTCACAGTTTGTAATTGTTCACCTATAAAATGTAGCTTGGTGGGCATTTCTAATAAGGAACTGGAACCCTACTGTTTTTGTTAAAGTTTGTGTTATTTGTATTATTACAAAGTTTGTGATAATAATAATTATCATTATTGTGTGTTTTCTAAAACAGAAAAGACGATAAGTCATAGAAGCACCAAATGGTGGTTTTATGTTTTTTTCTTGAATTCCAATCTGTGACAGAATGAGGCTTAAGTGGGATGCGGGGATGAGGCACATTGAGACAAACGTCTTATTTAACACAAAACACCTACACTTGGCACACATGCTACATTACATCAAACAGCGACAAACATATGACAACACACGAGACATATATAGACACACACTCAAGATGATTACACACAACAAGGATTAGGTGGATGACACAAGAGGGCGTGGCACTGCCAACTGACACACACACACACACACACACACACACACACACACACACACACAGATGTTTGAGGAGGAGGGAGGGGCCGTATTGTGACA
This sequence comes from Electrophorus electricus, assembly GCF_041902795.1. NCBI lineage: Eukaryota > Metazoa > Chordata > Actinopteri > Gymnotiformes > Gymnotidae > Electrophorus > Electrophorus electricus. The sequence continues at coordinate 15,535,587 of NC_137515.1, forward strand.
CAATCCATATGATCAAAATTATTTTTTTCTCCTGAGCCAATGGCAAAAAAAGATCTATGCATTTTCTAAAGATAAATATTTCATACCACATTTTGCAAAGAGGTCCATGATTATTTATCTAATTCTCTTGTGGACTAAAACTGGATATGCATAGTTTGCAGGATATTCTGAAAAATTTGACAAAAATACTTAACGAGGGCTTTCTGTAACAAAAAAACAACCAAACAAAAAAACTGCATCATTCCATGCATTTGCCCCAGGAAGCATTTTATATTCATTTGGGCATTATTTAAGAATTGCTAAAACAAGTGTGTATACAATGATACTTTGAGAAAACAAGATATTTGAATTGAATTGGCTCATCATTCTGTGTGTCACTTTGATAGAATTATAACATCTTTTACTCTTATGATAGATTATGATGAAAATTGAAGGGTACATGTGGATTGGATTTACTCAAAATTAACATTTAAGGCAATGCATGTTGCACCAGTAAGTTAGTCCATGGTTCTGTTTTTCTCTGCAGACCACCAGCTCTGTAGGCACTGGAATATTGTCTGACATTTCCAGTGTCCAGACGATGAACGTCAGTGGTGTGGTGCAGTCATATGACCCCACAACAAGCACAGTCACATATTATGCTGAGCTGAAGTACTATTACGTGTGTTCCTATCCTCTGGAGTACCTGGTCAACAATACCCAAATGGATGTGTAAGCATTCCTTATGCTGCTTCCTTATGCCATATCAACAACATAATAAAGAAGAAGCTTGAGCTTGCCACCATTGTCTCTTATATTATACAACTTAACGAGACAGACAGAGAGAACTCACTGGGGAATGTGCTCTCTTGTTACTACAAGATTTCTAAGGCAACCAGTGGGGAAGCAGTGTTGGAGTGGGCAACCAATCAAAAAAGCACACAAAATATAAACATTACAGTTTTAACACTGCCATTAAAACAAAAATAACTTTAAAAGTAGTTTGGAGGCATTAAAATAATCTCAAAATAGTCAACAGTGGCAATATCTGGATTGTTTTATTACTAAAGTTTTAATAAATTGCTAATCTAACCACAATTATATTATTAGAGTCTTCACTTGGTCAACTCACTGACTGAAATTACATATAGGGAAGAAAAAGATACTCAACTACTCATAGTTAGCTAAATTAAATTTTATGTCAAATTTCATATTATCATATAAAATGTAGTTTTGTTTGCTAGGTTGCTATTTATAAATGTTATTAATGAAGTATATACTACATGATAATTTGACAAAGTAATTAGTAATTTTGTGAGAATTAGAAATTTTGACAGAAAATGTATATTTAAAGCAGCATGTATTATACACTTCATGAACCAAAATGCCATCAAGTTGGAACTTCAAGGTTACTTGGACTCTAGGTTAGCCGAAAACTCCAGGTTAGCTGAGTTCATGGGAAATAATTTAGTGAAGGGTTCCTGATAAATGGCCCTCTCAACCTTACCACGAATCGCACCTGAAGATTCTAGAGTGTGACGTCGTCTTCCACAGTCTGCCGGAGCAGCTAAAAGAAGAGCTCTCCAACCACTCTGTCCCTCGACTAGTACTAGATCACCTCTGTGATTCAAGATTGAACAGTAAGTGACTTCATTCTGGTTGTGTTAGGTTCACGGTTCTGTCTGTTTGTCCCGCCCAGTTCTGTCCTGTGTCGCTGATCCGATCTGGTGCTAAACCTCTTCATCCCTGACAGGTCGTCCAACGCCATGGCGGTCATGAACAACAACGGCAGCTTCATCAGTGCCCTCAGACTCCAGCTCTTCAGTGTAAGGCACCTGAGCAGCATTATCCCCTTATGCATGTCAACAAGTCAAGACCACTCGAATGTGCATCTCTGCTACAGATGGCACTTCAGTAATTATCCACCTCTGTCATTTTTATGGAAATTCTACAAACACAAAAACTCTCAATTAATGTCACTCTTCTGTTTTGTTTAGGATCCAAACTTCACCAAACCCATGATCATTCCTTATACAGGCATTGAACTGAGGACCAATATATATGTGCAGGTCTTTGCCATCAATATCATCACCCAGTACAACTCTGCTTTTTGGCTTTCTGGTTTGTTTTCAACATAAGGCAGCAGGGTGTATCTCTAGCTGTTGTGTCTATCTTGCTCTTGCTGGATTAAGTTTGAAAATGCTAAGTGCTAAATTCTAAATGATTCTTTCTCCACTTTAGTTACTTAGTGCTGCTGGACAGATGTTTCGCCTCCACTTCAGTTATTCCAGGCAATTCCACCATCTACAACCTCTTCGTGCCGTACGTTTTCACCTTAAACTTCATATTTCAGGAAAGATTCTACAAAAAATTCTTATATTCAGTTAGTAGAAAAAGTGTAGATGTTTGGTGATTTGGTGTTCCATAGGTGCTCAGTGAATCTCCTGACCAACGTGATCGAGAATGGTGTGAGTCGACGAGCTCGGTTCTCCTTCCCTGCTTTTCGCTTCACACAACAGTATAACCAGCTTGTCTCTACATATTACCTGCACTGTATCACGCGACTGTATGAGAGCTGTCTGCAGTACCTATACGGTGAGCTACTTTCTAACTCACCAAACAAGTAGCCTTTGGATTCTTCATTTGACATTGAAAATGGAGATCCATGTACCCACCTACAGACATCTTCCCATGCGTGCTTGTGTTGTGTTTCTCATGCCTACATTCTCCTCAGCTATGTCTCAATGGGAGAAAAAGAAGAGACGTGAATTCTGCTTCTTCGGGGCTCTCAGAGCCCACCACCCTCACGTCCCCTCCCATCATCACCAACGTCGAGACCCGTATGACCATCGACTTACACACACACACACACACAAACACACACACAAAATCACATTTATTTTTTCATTATTTGCTGAGCTTCAGCACTGCTGGGCTACATTGGTGGGCTAATTTAGTCAATAAAACACTGCGAGGATTATTCAACAAATTAAAACTACAATTAAGTTAATTGACAACCAATAGTAAAAACAGTGTCAAAACAGATAAGTTTGTCCATTAAACTTATCATAGAGTTCTAAAGTTATAATCTACTGGGAGTGATGTTTGGGTTCCATCCTAGTTCAAAAACTTTCATATGATCATTGGAATAATGATCATTGTGCAAAGTGGTTTGTTGGGTAACTTTTCATTTGGTTTCCTGTGTTTCATTTTAGTTATGTCATCAGATGGGAAAGGTAAGATTTGTCTTTCAAAACATTAACATTCAAAATGTTAAAATATTATGTCATTCAAAAAAATCTGTAGAGGCTTGTTATAGCTGCCGGTCTTACTCTGTCTCTGTATCTCTCTCAGACACATCTGGCAGTACTAGTTCACCCTCTTCTCTGAGACTGGGCGCAGCAGTGGGCACTCTGGTGTTCATCGGTTTTGTCTTTATTGGGATAGCTGCTGTACACAGCAAGAAGCTCATTTACAGAGTCTGTGGTAGAGTCTGCCACCACTAAGCTTCAGAGTTAAGGCACTACACGCCAATGCAGGCTCACTTGGAGAGTGGCCAATTGCTGACCTCCTTCCTAGAATGTAACAATAACAATATTACAATTAGCACCAGAATATATATATATATATATATATATATATATATATATATATATATATATATATATATATATATGCAATGATAGGTTATCATATATTATTTAGGATTTGTGCAGAAATAATGCAATGCATTATTAGCATATTTAATATAATATTTAATATTTAATATACCTTTTATATAAAAGGTTTTAACTTGTCTTATCATTTTGTGCAGACTTTGAATGTCAAATAAAACATCAAGACAAGTTGAACTAATTAGTATTTTTATGTTTTAACATGCTATTTTAGGACAAAATAAGCTGAAGGGTAAATGTTAGTTTTAACCTTTATAAAAGTATGCTATAATTAGGGAGAAGAAGAAATAAGTATTTATGTCATGAATTAAGGTGATTAACATGAACAAACTATGTATCTCTAGGCCTACATTCACATTCTTGAAGTAATAAGACTTACTTGACCGGAGTGCTAATGAAGTAAAATAAAATAACTACCCACAGTCATCTAAGCTTTGAAGACAAAACACACAGTTGCTTTTTAAATTTATCACTCATCCAACTTTAGAAAAGTTCAGAATGAAAGTGAAGCTCTCAAAGGGATTCTAAGAGGCATATTAGTAATACATGCAATTTCATCATTGAATTGATGTTCTTAATTATAAACTTATAATGTCTGAATTGTCTACAGAAAACAGAAGCTGCAGCTCTGGGTAATATCTACAACAATAAGAATATTAACATATTGAGCAGTGTGATGTATAAAGAATATAAACAGTGTTGCTACAGTTGAGCATGAGCTAAACATGAGCTGTTTTACTTCTGCCTTATGGCTGGAATGAGGTTCTGACTAAACCGACTCGACATCATTTTACACCTCTTATTCTTGAAACAGCATTCAGAAAAAAATTAAGTCAGAAACTCTGGTCTTAACCCAGCAGGAAATCTCGCCACACACAAATACAAGAACTCAGAACTTGCAAACTCTAATACAGAAAGCAAAATCTAATATATTCTCTACTTCCAAAATACTGACCAGAATGTGATGTATGGCCAAGAGGACTTTTTAATAATGTGATTTTGTATGTAGGGTGTACACTGTCTCCCTCTCCCTCTCTCTCTCGCTCTCTCTCTCTCTCTCTCTCTCTCTCTCTCTCTCTCTCTCTCTCTCTCTCTCTGTGTGTGTGTGTGTGTGTGTGTGTTCGTTCGTTCAGGGTACGTCTATGCGTCATATTCTATGCAAGGAATATGAGTTATGATTGATCCCTATATCCGAACTCAGTGTAAAAAAATTGTCTGGAAAGGAATACATGTCTGAAGTTAAAGAAAGATATGCTGAGTGCCATCATGCAACTAGGTCATGTCGAAATATGTGCTCAAACACCTACTTAAAAATAGACCGTGATTTATGGGCCTTCTTGGCATGCCTTTACTCCCATTCTCCTGTCAGCAGTAACTCTGTGTATGTAGTAAAACTCTGTGCATTTGACAGTAGATATTTGTAATGATGGACACAGGGCGATCAGACTGTGCTGTTTTGTTAACTCGTTGATCGGTTGGTGAGGGAAGGCCGTATGCAGGGCCACAGGCTGCTCATAGCATCGTTGACCTGGTGCCAGGTACACTCTCACTTTGTCAGGTGCTCATTATCATAACATTAGATGCTGGCAGGAAAAGCATACTCCGAGAGACAGCACACAAATGATATGTCATATACAGGAACATATGCAATGCATATCAGCTGGACATCCCAAAGTCCAAATGGGAGTAACTGCAGAGAGTTGGGGAGAACAATAAGGTTAAGATTTTGTGGGACTTCTAAATCTAGACAGATAAACAAGTAGTTGTGAACCAACCATTGTGATAGTCGACAAGATGCAGGCTGGATTGAAAGACAGCACAGAGGCACTAATCATGGCAGCACTAGAACAAGTTCTGAATACAAGACCAATAGAGGCTGGGATCAACCACATCAGGCAGGGCCCTGCATGCAAAGATGCCATTTAGACAATCCAACATATAAAAGTGGGGTGCAAGATGCTAGCAGACATCTTGGAACACCATAGCAAAGTGGTTGGCATAGTGTACAGAAACATCTGTGCTGACTACAGGCTAGAAGTTCCAAGGACAGAGTGGGACACATACCCAAAGGTAGTGGAGAATGACCGAGCTAAAATCCAAAATTGTAATGGATAACCAACTAGACATAGTAGTGATGGACAAAAAGCAGTAGAAGGCCATAGTGATGGATGTAGCAATCTCTCACTATTGCTATGTGAAGGCAACAGTGGTTCCCATGATAATCGGAGCACTAAGGGCAGTGATCTCCAACTGGGAAAGTGGCTCCAGCAGATACTAGGAACAACATCCGAGATCTAGGTCCAGTAGAGTGTATTCCAGGGAACAACTAAGGTTCTATGCATGACCCTCAAGCTCCAGGTCTCTTGCAGAGGACCTGATCTACTTCTGAAGCACTTTGCTTGAACAGCTGATGAAGGACTCTGTCCAAAATGTGCTGTTTCTTTGGAAACTGTGTACTTTACTACAATTTTGAATATCTCTCTCTTTATATATATATATATATATATATATATATATATGTATATATATATATAAATATTATACAAAATAATTAAGTAATTCTACATATTGTATGGGAGTCTGTGTGTCAACGAGGTCAGCCAGTTGGTAACTTTATCCTGGTTGCAGGGCAGATTTACAAGACTCAAAAAGCCCTGTCACTTTCATCTACACTGCTGCTCCTTTGTTTCCCACAGTCAAGACAATAGGATGGAATTTCGTACTGAGAGCAGCAGAAAAGCTCATTCATAATTCAAAGGACCAAAGCATCACTGAAGAACAGAACCTGTATGGAAGACAGACAGCGAGAGGGAGACAGAAAGAAAGAGAGAGGGAGAGAGAGATGGTGAGAGACAGAGCGCGGGGGAAAGAGGGAGAGAGATACGTCTACTACTTTGTTTTCAAAAAAGCTTTGCACTGAGCACTGGATACAATGTTATTAAGCTGAGTTACACAGGAAGCTCAGGTGACTTCATAATCGTTTTATGACGTGGCATAAAAATGACCAACAAAGTGGCACAGAAAATGTTCTCATTAGCGAGAAAGGAGACAGTCATGTGTCTCCGCACCGTTTCCTGTCTCGGTTGCCATGCATGCTGCTGGATTTCTGGATTTTGTCCAGAAGGGCATCCTCCGCATGCCCTGTTCCACTGACGCTGCTATGTCCTGCTCTTCCATCACGCCTCTCTCAGGATGGTATGGCCTGTGCCTTTACGCCTGCCTGACCTTCCTGATCAGTCTCGGAACGCAGGACCGCTGCTGACCGGATCCAACCTGGGCGTTAAACCTGTTTCAAGACACCTGTGACTCTGCAGTGGTAGCTGGTCATGAGAGTTGTGCCAGTATCACTGTCAGGAGCAGCAGTGCTGCTAGACTCTTTATATATTCCCACCGCGGGAATGTCGCCATCATTTGGGTATCATAGGAGAACCTTCAATATGCAGCAAGGACCACATTTTCCAAAATCAGTTTTTTAATTATACATGGAAAGAGAACAGGTGCATAGATTTTAATGCTTGAAGGGATAAAATGGCTTTATTATCTCAAGTTATAGTATGGAATTATACAAGAAAACAGGCAACTAATAGAAAAGATTGACATTTATTATGCAAAGTACATTTCTATTTTAGGACCTCTAAATACCAAGTACATCTAAAGTTCTCTCTAAACCAATAGAAAAGTGACTGGAACAGAGAGCAAGCTGGTGAGAGGAGTGTGACAGTGCATCTCTCTCAGATACGCACACACACACACACACACACACACACACACACACACACACACACACACACACACACACACACACGCACGCACGCACACGCACACACACACACACACACACACACACACGCGCGCACGCGCACGCGCACGCGCACGCGCACGCACGCACGCACGCACACACACACACACACACACACACACACACACACACATACACACACACACACACACACACACACACACACACACACACACACACACACACACACAGAGATCTGCGCGCGTGCGCGGAAAAGAAAGGCAGGGAATTCAGGGTGCAAAGAAAAACGGAGAAGAACGTGCAATCAGAAAATACAGTATTTCTAGTTCTGCAGCCACTCGACACTTAACCACTACAAATATCAGAGGAGGATGGAAACGACATTCATTGTCATTTCAAAGTGCAGGTGAGACAGCATCAGTTGGAAGAGCAAAAACAAACTCCTTTTATGATCATTTAAATTAATAATAATGACCAGAAAATCATAAGGCGAGAAAAAAGAAAAAAATAAGGACAAAACAGCAGACCACCACATTACTACTTATAGAAAAACAACAACAATGATCAGCAGCATCCTACCAATAGATCCAAAATGGAAACAAACATGTAGACGTTGTCTCTGTAACAGACCACATAGTTACAATCATTCCTAAATACAGAACAATGCAACATGCTAGCTAGCAAGGCTGTGCAAGGCTAGCTTATTATTTCTGGGGATCAGTTACTGAAAACATCCAATATCTCTATAAAATAAGCCTCCATTGCACACATGGAGAGTCAGTTTAAGACATGCCTTAACTAGCAGAAAAACCACTGTATCAAATACCAAAACATACTCAACATAGCCAAAAGGCAGCCACCCTAATATCATATCTAGGTTATTTTAAAGGACATACAAACATAAAAGTATCAGTAAGCACTATGAGGACACTAATTAGTGGGTGTGGCCTTTAGGGTCCCTGTCCCTATAGTGTCTGTATCACTGCTAAACTAAGAGTAGTCCACCAACAGAAATATCTGGTTAACAGTGGTCCTCATCAAAGGTCAAAGAGCTGGACCATGTTCTTTGACCTCTGATTAAGAGCTGTTTTGGATGGCTCACACACACACCCATGTCCCTGCTTCCACAGTAACAGGAGTGTATTGAGAAAGGTCTGCCATCCAGGTGGAATTCTGACAGCAATGGTTTAATGACCAGAGACTGACCAGTGGTACAGGGAGTGGAGAGAGGCTGACAAACTGTGAGTGGGAACATTCCCAGTTAAGTAAAGCCTGTAACTGTAAATATGTATATAATGTGCCTTGAAAATATGCATATCTATTTGAGTAAACTGTGACTCTAGATGCAAGGCAGGTGTTCCTAATAAATTGGCCACCAAGGGTACATGTGTATTATTAACAGTGGTTAGTAATATTTTCTTTACAAATAAATAAAGGTTGTAGTCTCTCAGGAAATACTCAACAAATGTTGATGCCCAGTTAATGTATGTGACATAAACCTAAATAATACATTTTGAAAATATATCTAAATTTTATTTTGTGTGTGTGTGTGTGTGTGTGTGTGTGTGTGTGTGTGTGTGTGTGTGTGTGTGTGTGTGTGTGAAAAGCACAGAATTCTATTGGATACTGTTTGTAAGGCCTTTTCTATCAAAAGTTTGTAAGACAGTTTCATTTCACTCTGAAGGGATTTCTTCTATCAAGTCTCATCACTGTGGCCAGTCTTGTGTGAAAATAGAGGACTCATCAACTCTGCTGTAGGGTGATTGAAAAACAGAGAGAGAGAGAAAGAGGGAGAGTATAAGTGAGAGGAATTGAGGTTTGTTTAGAAAAAGGGTGAAAGTCAGAGGGCAGAACGGATAGGAATCTCTGTGTGATTAGATGGTTTCTGCTTGAGCAAGAGAGAGTGTGAGAGAGACAGCAAGAGAGAAGGAGAGACAGCAAGAGAGATTGAAGAGAGAGAGAGAGAGAGAGAGAGAGAGAGAGAGAGAGAGAGATTGAGTTCATTACTTGTTCGGTCAGTATTATGTCCTATACTCATTCTCAAGAAGCCCTGCTTCCCCCATAAGAACGTCACCATATAGACATCACTTGTGGTATTTCTCACGCTTCACTGTAAGGGTCTCTCTCTGAAACTGACTAGCTATAGAAGTAGCTTACAGCATTGGATTTTTCAGATTTTCAGTGGGGAATATAACAATAGATGTAATTTGTTTCATTTATTTAAAGGTTATGCTGAATCAGTGTTCTGAAAGCAAACGTATTACATGTACCATTAAACATGCTTATCTCTGTTTATCCAATCCACTCTTTCAGCAATAGGGGGCAGTCATGAACCACTGCAGTGCTGATAACAGGAAGCAAGATGGAAAGGAAGAAGTATTAAAGGTCTGGCAGAGAGAGAGAGAGAGAGAGAGAGAGAGAGAGAGAGAGAGAGAGAGAGAGAGAGAGAGAGAGAGAGAGAGAGAGAGAGAGAGAGAGAGAGAGAGAGAGAGAGAGAGAGAGAGAGAGAGAGAGAGAGAGAGAGAGAGAGAGAGAGAGAGAGAGCTGAATCACAGGCTAAGGGGGAGGTCCGTGTCCATAATTAGTAGTATCACTGCAGGTAATATTTCCTCTTAGTATTGGAGCCCATTACTCAAACTCAGCTTGTAATGAGAAATGTACTTCTACTGTATCCTGCTGTATTCCCGCTATGGGCCTGATGGCTATTACGCTAGGGTAAAGTTTATAATAACAGGCAGTGGAACTGGCACATTAATATTCTAGTGCAGATCATCAACTAAACAGAACAGTTATAAAGGACAATATATGTGCACCAGAGCTCATAATGACTAGAGGCTATCACACCATTGTTTGTATGTCTATGCATTTTCTACACCAATTGCAGTCCAAAAGTAACTTGTATGCATTAGATAGATGTCAATACCATTAACAAATCAACCTTATTCTTCTTTTGCTTAATGTTCTTCCAGTTTCTGTTTGAAGAACACATTAGATCAAATCTTTTAATAGACTGGCTCAGAAAACTGAGCTTCTGAAAAAGAAATTTCAAATGAAAATCTGTTTTAAGGTTCAGTTTCAAGTAGATGAATAAGATGTCTCAGGCACATTTTATCATGGGCGCATTGCACATATCTGCTCGTTGCGTGTGTGTGTGTGTGTGTGTGTGTGTGTGTGTGTGTGTGTGTGTGTGTGTGTGTGTGTGTGTATTTGCACTTGTGCATGCATGCGTGCATTTGTGAGACTCCCGGAGAGCACTTCCTCCTGATCCGAGTGAAAGGGTAATTGCCTGTGAATAAGTCTAGCTTTAATAAACACTAGCGAGCCGTGCTACCTGTGTGGCAACCTCTCTCCCTCTCAACTCTCCGGACTGTCATATCCACCGGAACTCAGCTGGAAAACCCCAGGACCAGGCACTCGCCCCATTAATCTCTGCCATCAGACCACACAAAGTCGTTTACCTGTGACAGGCGTCTTGGTTTACCGCTGGTGGTGTAATAGGTGGTTTGGGATAACAGATTTAATTTGTTGGATAAGGTAAATTGCTCGGTAAAGCTGAGTGTTGCTAGATGCTGGATGATTTGTAGCAATGACCTGACGTTATAGTGTCTGTGACGTGGGGGGATTACCAGAGCTTGTTGGAGAGGTGCTGTAATATGAAGAAGATAGAAGATGCCCTTTTCCTCCAGAAGCACATTCCTCTCCCCGAATGAATTGCATTGACATTTCGGGAAAAACAAAGCCTATCTCTTCTGCTAACCCCTTTGCAGTATGTGTGTGTTTGCTTGGGTTGACATGGGAAAAGGAGACATTAGTTGGTACTGACTAGAAATGTGCAGAGAGAGAGAGAGAGAGAGAGAGAGAGAGAGAGAGAGAGAGAGAGAGAGAGAGAGAGAGAGAGAGAGAGAGAGAGAGAGAGAGAGAGAGAGAGAGAGAGAGCTGAATCACAGGCTAAGGGGAAGGTCCATAATTAGTAGTATCGCTGCAGGTAATATTTTCTCTTAGTTTTAGAGCCCATTACTCAAACTCAGCTTGTAATGAGAAATGTACTTCTTCTTCTGTCAAGAGAGAGGGTGGGTGGGACAGTATCCGTACCCGCAAAGCAAAATGAAACATTTCCCAAAATGACAGCAGCAAATTAGCTCAGCAAGCGCTTGCAACACCAAACCAAAAAGCACTCGCACAATCTCTGAATGGCTGCGTCATACTTAGGAGAGCAGATTTCTGTTTGGGTGTTTCTGAGCATGCTTCCTAAACTCAGAACAAATATTAATCATTCATACAAAAAAAAAAAAAAAAAAAGTGCTACCAAAGTCTGGGAAGATTGGAGAAACACAAGGGACGTAAAGAGGACATAGAGAGAATGTGGAAAACTAACACACAAGTTGTCCCAGTGCCAATAGGGGCAGGGTGATCTCTCTGGAACATCGATCTCAGGACAGAAGAACACAAAACGGAACGTTTATTGCATGGATGAGACAGAAATGTTTATATCTGCAAGTAGGTAGATTTTTTACATATAAAAACGTGCGATTATAAATGCAGGTTTAAAAATGGACACAATTTCTTCAGGAACATTTGTTCCTTGGGGCATTTTAATTTAGCCTAGGTTCTTTCAACAGCTATTAAGCAGCTGAAATGTCTCTCAAAGTGCACTAAGGAATTTTGAGAAATACATCATGCACACATGCATGCACAGACACACACACACACACACACACACACACACACACACACATACACGCACACGCACGTGCACACGACTCCCCAATCCACCTAACTGGGATGTACGACAAGAGGAAAAGTGATGTGGACAGAGAAAATTGAGCTACCACAGACTCATATAACCAGCATGGAGGACATTTTCCAATCACATGGGAACCATGAGGCAGAAACCAGAAGGTCGTCAATGGCCAAGTGCTTCTGCAAGGAAAGAGAGGTACATAAGACCCAGCTGAATGGGAATAATAAGATCAAAGCCCCAAACATGTATACCCCACCAGTCTCCAGATACCCAGCAGGCACAATACGCTGGCCAAGAGAAGAATCTGAAGCTGCCTACATTATGACCAGAAAAGTCCTCGCAATGAACAGAGCACTCAACCCCAAACGCAACATCCAAAGGTCGTACACCAGCCTGAAGGAGAGCGCAAAGGACCTACAAAGAGTAAAATACAATGTCCAGGCTGAGAGACAAAACATTCATGAGTATTTCCAAGCAATATCCCCCCCAAGGATGATCTGATGGAGTTCCTGAATCAGAGGAAGGACATGGACCCCATGGAAGCAGAGGAGGTGCCATGGCAGAATAGGTCTTCTTCAGAAATGTAATTTCTGATGACTCCCTCTCTAAATGAACATCAGCAGTCTTTGTCTTCCAGCATTGCTTTTCCATCATTCTCTCTCTCACACACACTCATTGTGTCAGTGTCATTTTGCTAGGTGGGTAAATAATACTTTACGAATACAAACATGTCTTCAGCCAGTAACCTAAGCCCTCCAAGTGTGTGTGCCTGTAGTCTGTGGAGCTGATGACATTAAGAGGTGACATCATCTAACCTTGCCCAGCTGAGCAGCAGGGAGGGAGGCCTTAGCTGTCGCCGCTTCCAAAGCTCATTTGAAATTCAAAGAAGTAAATTATGAATGCTGAGAGAATTGAGCAGACTGCATCTCTCGCCTGCCAGGATATTGGAAGACACTTCCAACAAAGGAAGAAGAAGCCTTGCGCTCACACCCCCTTTTCTCGGCAACACATTATCTAAAGGAGCTTTGGTATAAATTAGGGTTGTGGGCATCTAGTAAGTGAATTACGGGCCGTAAATCAGCCTCCAAAGCCATATAGAATGGCTTTAAGGGTGTTAATTAAAAGCAAAAAGAAACACGTGCATAGTGGGAACTGTAAACCTCTCCAAGGGCAGACAGCACTGAACAAACAATCGCACGATAATTTCCCTTCCTTTGTCAGGAAGAACAGAATATGTCTACACCTGCAAACAAAGACACACGCACATACACGTACGCACGTACGTGCAAACATACAGACACACTAGCTGTGTGTCTTAGTGCTTGCCTTTTTCTCCTCTCTGTCTGATTGCCTAGTGTGTTTCCATACAGGCCATGTCTCTAATGTTTCCCCTCAGCACTGGCTGTAATGCCTGCCCTCAGCCTTGGCTGCCAGTGGAGAGCTGCTTGAATAGCCAGAGTGGTCAACACTGGCTAAATCCAATTTCGGCTCATAATGGCGTTTCCATCTGAAGCTGTCCCAAATCAATTCCCCCTTGGAGTGCTCTCTCTCTCTCTCTCTCTCTCTCTCTCTCTCTCTCTCTCTCTCTCTCTCTCTCTCTGTCTCTCTCTCTCTCTCTCAATACGGATGGGGAAAAAAACATAATTAAAGAGCATACAGCTGTAGCCATAAAATTGTGTAAATGCTAAAATGTCTTAAATTACTGATTCAGAATGATGCAGAATGATGCAGAATGAATATTTCGTTCAAGTAATCCTATAAAGCAAAAAACTCTAAAAGTAAGCAATTTGTTTAAACGGAAAACATGCTGTTTGAATGCAATAAATGGATGGTTGCATGATAATCAAATATCGTGGATATTTACTGAACAGATTCCATATTGTAAAAGCTTCTTCTGGGAAGCTCTCATAATAGAGCTTTTTTATACGTATGAGAACACAGTTAGATCTCCAGCCATTCGGTGTTTTTGTTTGAGTTCCTCAACCTCCATGCACATTCTGAGTTCCATTTTTCCCCATCAAAGCTCTGAGTCCCTGAAATGACACTGTACAGCTGGTGTTTAAAAATCCAATAAGTACCAATAGGATTGGCAAAATGAGAGAGAGCTGTGCAGAAGATAGAAGTACGGGAGATGGACTTGATTATCGATTATTGTGTGGTATGTTTCTTCTGAAGTCTTGACTACAGATGCTTGGGCTTCTCATGTAACATCTCTATCTCTGGTGTCATTTCACATTGGAGCTGTTTACAGTGGCTGTTGGAGAAACAGCTGGGGGGTTACACCTCATGCCTATGTGGTTATTTGATTCTCCAGAAGAAACTAATGGCTCGATTTTGAAGGGTCTTCACTGCTTCAAATAAAGTTCAGTGCTAACTCTCCAGGTAAATACAGAGTTAAAATGTTGGAAAGTAGACCACTGACCTTATGATACAACTGGACAAAGTGTTCTCAATGACCCTGATTCAGAGTCCCCAGGAATTATTATGACTTCTTATCCTTAAGAGTCTAGGTAAAGATACTTCAGCACATGTGTTGCACATGCACACACACACACACACACACACACACACACACACACACACACACACACACACACACACACACACACACACACACACACACACACACAAGCCCTCAGCAGGTACTACAACATTAAACATAAAGGTTAAGGTAGAGATACCAGTGCTCCAGGAGTTCCTGCTTGTACATGAGCAATACAACAAACCTTCATTCTAGGTTGTGCCAGCGCTTCTGCAAAAGGTTCTGGCAAGATGTAAATCATTTTGGCATCAGCAAAATGAACCGATATATTTGAGTTACTCGGAGCAAATGTATGCCAAGGCTGGCTGGTTTGTCTCATCAATGATAACTAAGAACTAGTTATCAATCATCGTAAGTATGAACCTTCATGTTAAGGCAATACCCCACCACACAGCACTGTTACAGGATGATACATTATCATCAAGAAAAGCTGCACACTAAAGATGTTTTCGTACATGCCATTATAAGGTGAGCTAGTAACGCATAATAGTCTCAAGAGAAGAGGGAATCACTATCTTAATGTATGTATTCAGCCTGATAAAAACTTTCATTAGATAAATTGTTTCAGGTACAGTCATGTTTTATGTATTTCACTTTAGCATTTCTTTAGAAGCATAGGCACGCACACACACGCGCTCGCACACACACGCACGCACACGCACACATGCACACACACATACGCACGCACGCACACACACGCACGCACACGCACGCACACACACGCACACACACACGCACGCATGCACACACACGCACGCGCGCACACACACACACACACACACACACACACAGACATAGTCATAACGTAAAGATGTAAATAGATCAGGCGGGCAGGCAGGCTGCTGCAGTTCTTATGCTGCAGCCACTCACCAGTGCCACACACCTTAACACTTTTGAATGACTGTGTGAGTGCACCCATTTCATAAAAATACTGACCTTTCAAAACATGTCTCTGGGAAATGTTTCCACGGTAAACAAAAACAAATGAGGATGCTCTGCAATCACACACACACACACACACACACAGATGAGAATCTGTATACTGTGTTATCACAAACCAGGGAAACTGGAACTCAGGAGGTGATTACATTACTGAATAATAATAGAAAAAAAAACAAATATCACTTATGTTCTACACATAACAATGTTATTCTGTTATTCGGTGGATCAGGTGTCCAGGCAGGCTGTTAACCATTCTTGGCCTGTGAGCTGTGAGCTGGGTGCTCCCGGATGCTTTTCGCTAGCAAGTGCGAGTACACCTATTAACACAATAATGGCCTCTGCATGCCCCGGACACCTCAGCTCTTATATATGTTCAAACGCAGTAGATAATTGCACACAAGCTTTGTAAACTATGACACCATTTCTGCCAAATACAGTTTTCTGGTAAGGTGCGCAGAACTTTGCTTCGCTGAGCACAAATAGCAAAGAAACAAGTGTTGAACAAACAATCTGGAATAACAACAAAAATGACCTGGAATAACAACAAACATGACCTGGAATAACAACAAAAACAACCTGGAATAACAATAAAAATGACCTGGAATAACAACAAACATGACCTGGAATAAGAATAAAAATGACCTGGAATAACAATAAAATGACCTGAAATAACAACAAACATGACCTGGAATAACAACAAAAACAACCTGGAATAACAATAAAAATGACCTGGAATAACAACAAACATGACCTGGAATAACAATAAAAATGACCTGGCATCTGAGAGACTGCTTATTGGGAAAGATGTGAGAAAGTGTGCATGAATTTGCATGAATATGACTCATCATATAGATCCTATAGTAATTTCAGCTAATGCCTTCAGGCACTTCTGAGGATGTTAAGAAAAGAAAGGAGTGAGAAGAATGATGAGGAGAAAGATAGTGGATGAATGAGAGCGAGAGAGAGAGAGAGAGAGAGAGAGAGAATGAAATAAAGATATGTAGGAGATGTGAGAGGAAAGACAAATGTTTGAGTTGTGGATACAGCATATTTTCCTTTGAATGGAAATTGAAACCATCAATCCAAACCAACGTACCTCAGTGTACGAAGCATTCCTGTGTAAAGATGTGATGTTCCTGTGTAAAAATATGACATTCGTGTGTAAAGATTGTGCGTGAACACCGACATGGGCGTCAAAGCAACAACAATGTCATTCCCACTGATCCCAAATGTGGTCAGAAAAACAATACAACAATACAATTCATGCAGGGCGTCTCCATGTAGCACAAAAGGCCAATGCTACATCCGAATCCTAAAACAGGCATTAGGAGACCCAGGTTGACATGTGCAAATTCATATATTAAATTGAATTTAAACCAAAAAGTTCTACCAGAAGACCACAGAAGAACCTAGTTAATAACTTACAATCTGCTCAGTAAGTACAGCCAAACCTCGAAAAAAGCAGGAGTAAAAATTACTGTTAAAAAGCACAGGTCATGTTTCTTGCTGTAGAAAAACACATTAAAACAGTAAAAGCAGATATAAAGCAAACATACGAGTAAGGTAACACTACACCAGTTACAGTTTAGTCACGTAGATTACTTCCCACTGCAATAAGATGGAGAGTCTGGTCTCTGAATATTACTCTATACATATATCATGCATTCATGGGGGATTTCACAGAAAGGTTTTTTTTTTTTTTGACAGCAAGTGAAACAGTGCTTAAGTAATACCTGAAATGAGTGTTATTTCAAAGTACCCAGAATGCTTCATTCTCTTTTGTCATCGTATATACCCATGCTGCCAATATACCACCTTGCAATTTATATCATGTAAGTCTAGAAAGAACGCCAAGCAGTTTAACTAGAAGAAACTTCCTGGCCAGCCTTCACTACTGAACTTTTGCAGATATCAGCCATAAGGGGCACAGCTGCACATGGGTGTCTGCTGACCCTTCTCCTGCTTGTCCACCAGGATGACACCCATTGGGTCATGCTCCAAAACTAAAAAAAAAAACTAAAAAAAAAAAAAAGATTAAACTTTTACTGTGACTGTAGCATCCCCTGCTGGCCAATGCAACAAACACATTTTTGAATCATATAATGCGTTTTGTTTTTTTGTTTTTTTTCTGTGTATTGTTTTTAGCATAATGCTTTTCATGAAAGGCCTGCTTCACAGGCAGAATGCATTTGAATTATGTGCATTTAGCTTCAAATTGGGCTCAAAGGGACTTTCCTTAGACAGAAAGTCTGTTCAGCACTTGAATATTGAGTGAATATTGAAATGAAAAAAAGTCATTTCCTAGGGGGACTTCAGTGCACACAGAGATAGCGATTGAGAGTGCTGTGCAGATAGTCAATTGAGAGAATGTGTGTGTGTGTGTGTGTGTGTGTGTGTGTGTGTGTGTGTGTGTGAGAGAGAGAGAGAGCGAGAGCAAGAGAAAGAGAGAGAGAGAGAGAGAAAGAGAGAGAGAGAGAGAGACTGCTGCACCATGTCAGTGTCTTCAAACTGAGATTGACAGCTCTGAAGACAGCAGGAGAACTTCACAAGTGTATTCTCTTAGCTTTATTGGAGACACGTCGAATAAAACGCAATGGACAGCCTTGAATGTGGGCCTTGATACAACCTAGACTGTGTAAATTAATATTGTTGGGTTATTGTTTGAGTGCACTGAGCATGTAGGTGGATCCTGTTCTAATGCATTGTATTTGACATTAATATTATGGCCATTCATGTTAAAGATTAACTTTAATGTCTTCTGTACAGGCATTCTTCAAGAAGTGTCTTTCATGTTTTAACGCACACACGCACCAACACATTAAAAAATAAATAAGAAGAAGAAGAAGAAGGAAAAGCACCGGGTGAGGTACGAGCAGAGACGTGGCTGCTCACTTTAGTCACTTCAGTCTATTTGAGGGGAACAGAAGCAAGCACTCCTTGTGGAGAACAGACTCTTATCCTCTGTCAGTGAGATGGTCTGAATTCACAAATTACCGTGCAGCACTGTGCAGTGGGGAAGGCACCGGAGTGCAAGCCGGAGAGCCGAGGAACACTTTTAAAAGCCGCTTTGTGTACTGTTGTTCGAAAGCAAAGGGGTATTAAATCAGTGAATAAAAAACATAGTTGAATATACACTTATAGAGCAGAACCCCTGGAGTTCTGACCCAGAGTGCTGTAATTCCGACAGCTCTCTTTAGATCGCCACACTCTTTTACCCCATTGGTGGTCAACACACTTGATGCTGTGGGTAAGCACTACTATGTGAGTCATCCCAGCAGCTAGTACAGAAGGCATTCTCCCCTTAAGGGGTTTGGATCAGCTTTGCTCTGGATAATGACACATCAGCAGTGCGGGACTGGGACCCTATTAGACAAGCCCGGCTTTAGAATATTCATCCCGCCCAGGATGCTCAGGATAAAGCCCTGAAAGCGTAAATGACATGGTAAAGACTGTCGGCCTCGTCAAATATGCTTTGCCAACATTTGCACAGAAAAAAAGTGGTAGGGAGATGAATAGATTAATAGATAGATTTATACAGAGCGAGAGAATCAGAGAGGGAGAAAGAGAGAGAGAGAGAGAGAGAGAGAGAGAGAGAGAAAGCAAGGAGGTTCAGGAGGAAGATGTGGAAGCTCCAGAGTTTTCTCCTTCTCTAATCAGACAGGATCATTAACTCAAATGGGTTGCATTTAAAGTGCACACTCACCACTCATCTGAACTAATCGGTATACACACACACACACACACACACACACACACACAAAAGCACACATACATCCATGCCTACAAGCACGTCCACGTACTCCGACCGACTCACTCAAAGAAAAACCCAAACCAATGCAGCTCATTCTCCAGACTTGTTTACTTTACAGCAGGCCTGTTTATCCACATGCCTTATGATCACTCTTTATCCCCACTCTGCCAAACTAGCCAATATTCTCGCCATGACAACACAGCCTTGCACATCCAGCAAAGCCTGAGCAGTGTGAGCCAGCGCAGAGGCACTGGGCTATAAAGAGATTTGCTTTTCATCATCTCTCCCTCATACACACTGGAGAGAAAGCAAGAGGGAGAAAGAGAATAAGAAACCCCAATCTGAATCAGGCTTGAGTATTTATCTGGGAAATTGACAGACCTCGCTCCTTCAGAAATGCCCAGTGCCGCAGATTCCCGTCTGGGCTCTTGGCTGAGCGCCGGCGGAGGACAGCTCCACCGGGACTCCAGCTCTGCTGCTGTTTAGGCTCTCGAGTGGCCGCCCGATGCTTCTGAATAAGAAAGCACAAGAGAAAGAGAGAGCCAAGGGGAGCGAACCCCGCTGGGCTGCAAGCATGCCCAGCCTCAGTGAGCACGCAGCAGTACAGTCAACAACCACACACACACACACGCATCCAAACATGTAGTTACATTTACATTTACATTATGGCATTTAGCTGATGCTTTTATCTATAGCGACTTACAATTATGACTGAGTTCAACTTGAGCAATTGAGGGTTAAGGGCCTTGATCAGGAGCCCAACATTGGCAACTTGGCAGTCGCCTAAAGATCTACTCTAATTTCACCTTCCATAACTCAGCCATTACACACACACACACACACACACACACACACACACCTGTGTGTCGCTGTTATTGTCAGATGAGACAAGTATTGCAGAGGGGGAAGAGGGCAGGGAGCTATAATGGCTGAGTTATGGAAGGTGAAATTAGAGTAGATCTTTAGGGATCAGATGGGGGACATGCCATGTGAGAGAGGACACCCGAACAGGGAGAGGGACACATTAAGCCATCTCACTGGGAGCAGGCCAGTGAGGAACCCGGGCGTTTGTGTAGCTGATAAAGCCTCTCTGATTTCCACAGGGCCACACCAGGGGCATTAGCTCAGCACTGTTCACGGCCCTGACCTTCGCACCCTCACTAAGTGGCCAAGCTGTCAGCGTATTACGTGGCGCATGAAGAAGCCTCACCTGGCCGCTGCGGGCTGGGTGTGTGGACCCAGAGAGTGGTCAGAAACGTGCCCGGGATGGATTTTCTGATCCGCTCTCTCTGTCTGGCTCCAGGGAGCACTATTGATTTTCCGAATAAAAGGCATCAACATTATGTTTGCCATCATATCTTAAGCTGGGTCATTTGTAGCTGTCAATTACGCCTGCCCCGTGGCTGATGTGCAGGGAGTGATGAAGGCTATAAAAGGGTGGAGGGCCGAGGCAGGTGACATCCGTCCTGCCGTCCGGCAAGCGCCGTCTAACGAATGACATCACAATCCCAGGTAAAATTAATAACTTATTTCATGCCACGTCATCCACGGGGTAAGGCAATTAAAGTGTCAGATGAAATTTATCCCATTGCCTGCCTGTCGCTGCCTTGGCGAAGCTGCACTCATTACTGCAGTGATTTAATTAACCAGCCAATTAATTGAGGAAAAATGGCATCGTTCAGGGGTAATCTCCTCTCTGCGGACAGATGCGGGATCGCTTACGGGCAACATTTGTTCCTTTTGTAGGAAACAATATCAATAACCTCCTCCGTGCATCTGTTGCCTTGGATACCCCAGCCTCCAGAATAAGTGTGTCTCCTTGACGGAAGCATCCAATGTTAATATTAGTAACAATATCAAATTTAACTTGTTAAAAAAAAATTTCACTTTTAGAATGACAACTAAAGTCATACACATAATTCATGTGTTACATATCAAGAATAATTTTTCAGCATGCAGTGAGTGTGATTTACGGCTTTTACGGCATTTTGTATTTGATATTGTTGGTAATGGCACTGACTATAATTCTCAACCGTGTACAATTTTGATTTGTGTTTGCAACAATGACATGTAAACAATCCATCGTGCGTCACATCAGTTAATGTTAAATTTAGGGGCCTAGTTTATGAGTCGTCAGTGAAAAGTGCTCGTCTCTCACCCAGTCAGACGTTTCTCTGCTGCTTTTGCTGATCTGAGGCCTGTCCTGCTCCTCTCATTACTGGTTAAAGTGAGAGTTTGTGTAGGGGTAAATAACCCTGTCCAAGTGTACTTTACTACCAGTGTGCTAAGGCACTGTTCAGTCGTGTTTTCATAAACTACAGATACAATATAAACACAAAAATAGGAAACAGTAAATCATAAGGGATTCATAAACGGCCCATATGCATAAAGCACTGAAAAATGCAGCAATGATAAGTGTACAAAGCGCAAGCCTTCATAAGCCTACATAAAGCCATATATTCATAGCAACAGATGGTCCACGCCGCATTTGAAGCAGTGATAAGCCTCAGATCAAAAGGGCTGGAAAATCACCAGCAGTTTTTACATTGAAATAAATCTCCGTGCCTAGTGGCGTTTATTTCAGATGGTAACTTGTTATCTCATATATAGGAATAAACAGACATAATTCACACACACACACAAAGAGGAAGTATAAAGCTGCATTTTAAATATAATTTAAGCCATGGTATAATTTTCCCATTGTGCTTATATTTGCTGGCTGTGTGAAAAATAAATCATGCATCATTCTTATCCACAAAGTGTTTTTAAGATACCTTAACCTTTGCTCAGTGGCTGCGCCATCGACCCATATAAGAAGAACCACTAGCTGCCACCACCCGTAATCTACCAGCATCTTTTCCTCAGACTCAGTCAGGGCCTTGGCAGGTCAGGAAAAAAGCACTTTGTATGGGGGTGCTCAGGCACTTTATATGGGGGTGCTCAGGCACTTCGTATGGGGTTGCTCAGGCACTTTGTATGGGGTTGCTCAGGCACTTCGTATGGGGGTGCTCAGGCACTTCATATGGGGGTGCTCAGGCACTTTGTATGGGGGTGCTCAGGCACTTCGTATGGGGTTGCTCAGGCACTTTGTATTGGGGTGCTCAGGCACTTTGTATGGGGGTGCTCAGGCACTTTGTATTGGGGTGCTCAGGCACTTTGTATGGGGGTGCTCAGGCACTTTGTATGGGGGTGCTCAGGCACTTCGTATGGGGTTGCTCAGGCACTTCGTATGGGGGTGCTCAGGCACTTTGTATGGGGGTGCTCAGGCACTTCGTATGGGGGTGCTCAGGCACTTCGTATGGGGGTGCTCAGGCACTTCGTAAGTCTGCATGGGCTGACCAGCTCAGACTGGACAGGCCAGTAGAGAGGGCTGGAGGAGGCTGGGAAACGGTGATAACTTCAACTGTGCTGCTGCTGCATCCATAACTCCACACTGTCATACTAAATAGTATTTCAAAAAAGTACACGAGTGGATAGACAGCTTGTAAATAGCTAAGAAGTTCTTGCTGCTCCAGGCTTTCAGCAGTTTGTGTTGGCTGGTTCCCAGAAGCACATCTGATGAAGCATGAAGCAACTTCTACTTTATCTTACTGACAATGCCAAAGCCATGTCAGCCTTTCTCACGCCTATGTGTTTATTTCATTCATATGGAATATTCATATATATTCATAGGAAAATTTCACAGGTTGCCCAGCTATTTAAGAGCACAAATGGTCATTCACTGCTGTAGCTGTGAAGGAGGAGGCCAGCAACCAGACCCAGCTTCAAAGCCCAGTCTTCCAGATGGCACACATGTTCTCTGACCACCAGACCAGAGAGCTCTCTGGTACAGCTGGCAGAACACACACTGTATCATCTTAGTGTAAGTGAGGGCCTCCATCACACTGCCTTTTCCTTCAGGGAGCACGGCCCCGTACTTCATACAGTCCATGTGTCCTTCACGCATTCACCAAACATCCAGGGTCACACCATCATGCCTCTCACCAGGCATTCACACTGGACTTCACACTGTTCCCTATCAGCAGAGAGCAGAGGATGGCGAACTACTCAGACCTGGGGCACATGAGAGCATCAGCAGTGTATTGATGGTTAAAGCCCCCCCCCCGCTGTGGGGGCAGTGGTGTGAAGCCCAGTGAGAACTCTTGGTGAGGGGACGCCAGGCATGGTTGCTGCCCTCTGCCTTCGCTACCAATGCACATTCATAGACAGAGCTCTGAATGTGTGGAGCAGTAGGTAGAGACATGATTATTCAAAATGTTAAAGAAAATAAAATGACAAATGAGCAAAATGAATAAAAACGATTAAAAAACGCTTTAAACCCAACGCCACGTATATTAGCTCTTGGGGGAGTCAAAAGTTAGACTAAGCTTTTTTTGAGAAATATTCATTTATAAAGTCAATTTAAAAATCACAGCATGTGGTCTTAACATTGTGTGTGGGTGTGGGTGCACGCAACTGTGTGTGTATATGTGTGTGTGTGTGTGTGTGTATATGTGGCCGTGCATGTAGGCGTACGGGCATGTGTTTTTGTGTGTGTGTGCATGCATAAAAAAGCCCTTAATACACTAGCACACCAACAGAGAGCTGAAGCTCGCCTTCAGGCAAAGAGCCAGTATGTCAATCACGCATGCAATTGGATCATACATTTCAACTGCTTCAACAGTAGGTAATGCAGGCCTACTGAAGGGCTATAACCGAGTTTTCCCAGGACACTAGGGGCGCACTAACCACTCAGCCACCATAGGCTAGTGTTGCTGCTAGTATCACCCTGCCACGTGCCCAGACACGCCAGGCTTCACGTCCTGCACAGCTCAACACACAGCCCCATTTCTCACCGCTGGCTGCAGCTCTCCGTAACTGTCAGAGACTGATGTGAACTACCTGCCATGGTATAACTGGCTCAGTGATTATGTATTGAACTTTCACCTGTAATCTAGAGTTTTAAAGTGAAAGAGATTTTACGTGAAATATAAAAAGAAGGGAAATGGGACGCAGAGTGAGAGAATATAAGAGAGAGATCCATCC
>NC_137515.1:15582500-15587500 GCF_041902795.1 Electrophorus electricus
CTCTGTATGAATAATGTTGAGCAATTTGCATGTGACATGATTACGTGATTGTTTATGTATTCATATTGCACGCAGAGACTGCAACCCAACACAGGATGAAGCAAACACAAGAGGTGAAAATAATGAAGATTAATGAAAGTTAAAGATAAAGAATATGGAGGGAGATGGAATAATGTTGGGGGGAAAAGCTGAGGGAAAGAATTAAAACAAAGACCAAACTTATACAGAGACATCAAAAGCCCAGTATGAAAAATTAATGGGGGCTCATCCCATTAATGAAAAATGTGTTTTGAAGCTGTACAAACACAGACAGTGTAATGCACATATCCAAAATCTCAAAACAGGGTTTTAGCAAAAGAATGAACACTGAATGAAAAGAAAAATGTTTCTGCAGAGTTAGGCATGCTAAGCTATTTCATTTTAAACAGCAGAATAGTCTGTTCAAATTCATGATTTTGAAATGCAAGTGATGCAAACCTCACAACATAGTGGGTCAAATGTGTGTGCTTTTGGAGCAAGCACTTCTCACGACCTACCTCAACTAAACCCAATACTCAGTTTGCATGATTTAAGAAAGCTCATTTGGCCAGATAAAAATTGAAATTGTACTGATAAAAATCAATATGAGTAAAGGAATAAACAATTATGACAACTGATAATGTTCCAGACCAGCAATTTTACTTTTCCAATCTCTGATTTTATAGAAGTCCCCTCCTTCATTATCACTTGTTTAAAAATCCCTTTGTATTTATTCTTTTTTTGCAAGGTTCAGCATTTTAAAAGCCTTTTTTGTATGTGAAAGGCCTACTTCAGAAGTACATATAGTAAATAAAAGCAAGCTTACATGCTATAGGCTCTCACAGGGCATTGAACCGCTTACAGCTTCGGGTTCAAAACTGCAAAATAAAAGTGGCCAATGATACATAAAACCACATTTGGTTCTCATAAAATAGTTCTCCCTGGTTAGTTAATATTTAGGCATTTGCATCAAATAAAGCTTGATGAGTGCGAGTTTACAGGATTTATTAGTGGAATCCAAGCTATTTATGTACACATTGCAATTGCATATATATTGCAATAGGGCTGTGCAACCAATATATAATAATAACGTAAATACAGCATGGAAAATTCTGCCTTGAATGTTACCCCTGAATAATGTAATTGGTGAGATATATTGTTCTATTGCATAGCCCAGCCTAATAACAGAGATACAGCACGGTAAATACTACCAGAATGTTAGCGGTGAAGAATGCAACAGCCGTGCACGTCAGTGCGAGACGGTTCAAACCCAGTCCCCTCAGACCCCTCAGCGTCTCATGCTTCTCTTTTAAATACCCTTTCAGCAGATTAAAACGTTACACTGTCATAGGACCTGTATAACCAATGAAGGATCAGAGTGGAGTTTGGAATAACCGCTTGGCAAACAAATGGCTAATCAAAGCCCTCTGCATGAATATCCTGCAAAAAAATATACCACATACCTGAACAAAATGAAAATTATGTAGTTCCCAGACTTGTGCCAGAACTGGGTGTATCGAGGGACTCCCACTGACTGCAGACAGATCAGAACAATCAGGTGATAAAAGCCCAAGTACCAGAGAAGAGTAGCAGGGTCTTTCTCAAATGGAAGACTAACAGTTGTGACCAGTCTTTTCATCCGCAATATGAATATGAATATGAATATGAATATGTTATTATGTGTTCATCCACTGTACATCCCTGTTGCCTGACTGTTCCAACTTCCTTCATACATATTCATAAGGACACACTAATTTATAAGGACACACTGAAAAATGTGTGGTTGGGGGGGGGGGGGGGGGGTTTCACACTGGTTAACATGTTTTCCTACCCAACTTCTCCTCAACAAAAATGGAACATCATATCATGGTGTCACAGGCAAAGGGATAGACTCAATAAACAATGACTTTGCAATAGGTTAGAGAACACCACAAAAGCTTTGCCAGGGTTGCTCACACATTCCGATGACAGTTGTAGCCATTTTGAGTGGAATTAGAGAAATGTCCTAAATAAATTAAGAAAAACTGTCACGAGGAAGACTGCAGTTGGTGCAGTTAGTGCAGTTACAGATGCAATTGCTCAGGGGCACCTAATTAACACTGTGCCCAGCTCCACTTCTCACTTATCTTCTTCTCACCCTTTCTACGTGGGACTGTCTGATGACATCACCCCATTTGGCACCGTACAGAGAAATGAAAGGGTGTCCATTTGAGACACTCACTTCCAAGCAAAAGACAGAGTGAGTGAGTCTTTTGTAACTACCGATAAAACAACAGCATGTCCTGCAGTAATGCTGAAGTGACAGGGTCCAAACAGCCTCTAATGTGCAGCAAAAAAAAATCACACCATGTAACTCATTTCACTGCCTCCAGAGATGCCGGAGCAAAGGAAATGAATGCATTACAATCAAGTGCCCGAGTGCTCAAGTGTGTGTGCGTGTGTGTGTGTGTGTGTGTGTGTAAAATGATGGGAATTAGGATGACAACCTTCATTGGCATTGTCACAGTTTAGTTTTTATGGTAGCAGAGACGCTGGGTCTACTATGCAGAAGTGTGTGGATGTGTGTGTGTGTGTGTGTGTGTGTGTGTCTGTCTGTGTGCATGTGAGTGCATTGGGTGTGCATGTGTGTATGCGAATATGACAGGCACCAGCCTCACAGAGCAGGATAATGGAGAAGTTAAAGATGATGGCAATAATGAGAACATTTCCTCCTCCATCCGCTCCCCCTGGTGCCCAGATTCTCGGGTGGAGGACGAGCCCAGGGAAAGGACATGCCTGTCTCACGGCGAGACAGCTCTCTCCTCACCCGGTGCTGGAGGCCACAGCAGCCCTGGCAGGGTTCGGAATGCCACACACACCTGGGAGGATTGATGAGGGTACACCTGCTGTCATCATCCCCCATCTCTCTCTTCTCATTTATGCAGGCCCACCAGCAGCTGCAGGCCAGGGCTGTTAGTGCGCATGTTTAGACAGCACCCTGTTCGCCTTGGCGAGCAGTGTGTGTGTGTGTGTGTGTGTGTGTGTGTCCTTGAATTCATGCAAGACAAAGAAAGAAAGAAAAATAGATAGATAGATAGAAACAGAGTTCATTGTTTCTTCTTGGAGGGAGCACCTGCAGGCATGGCTCAGCACACTGCCAACGCAGCCACCCCTGGGTTTTCCTAGGACTCTCTCTCTCCCTGAGACAGGTGCAGACAGACACCTCTTCACCTCCCTGTGTTCCTGCTAGCCACCCCAAGTCTTTCCAAACAGTTTAACCAGCTGTTTGCCAGTTGGAAAATTACTACAGTTTTCAAACATTTCTGAGCACAGTCATGACTGTTAATCAAATAAACCGTATAAGAGTCATTTGTAGAAGGAGCTTCAGCCAAGACACCTGCAGTACTTAAGGTGCAACCTTCAAATGTGGCCAGAAGAAGGTGTCCTTGATGAATGCCGCAGTGTGCCCCCTTCCAGACATCATTTATTTCGGGATTGTACAAATGCTGTCCAAAAACACCAGCAAAGACCTGGACCCTCCAGGAAATGTGTCCCTGTAGTCAGTGTCTGACTAATATACTGCCTGGCCAAAAAAAAAAAAAAGTCACCACCTGGATTTAATTAAGCAAATAGGTAAGAGCCTCCCATTGTATAATTACTGCATGGGTGAGTATGTTTCAGCTGGCAACAAGTTATTTAACCCTAACTGATGCAGTGAGTAGCTTCTCATTTGTTAAACAACCATGTCGACAGACACATCCTGTGGTCGTGGAAAAGATGTTAATCTGTTTCAGAGGGGTCAAATTATTGGCATGGATCAAGCAGAGAAAGCATCTAAGGAAAATGCTGAAACTACTAAATTTGGGTTACGAACCGTCCAACGCATTATTAAAGTGGAAGGACAGTGAGGAAACAGCATCTTCAATGAAGGAATGTGGTCCAGAAAAAATCTCGAATGATCGTGATCGGTGATCACTTAAATGTGGTGAAATCAAATCGTAGAAACACAACAGGAGAACTCAGGGATATGTAGTGAAAGTAAGAGCATTTCCACACACACAACGCGAAAGGAACTCAAGGGATTGGGACTAAACAGCTGTGCAGCCTTAAGAAAACCACTTGTCAATGAGGCTAACCGGCAAAAACGGCTTCAATTTGCTAGGGAGCATAAAGATTGGACTCTGGAGCAATGGAAGAAGATCATGTGGTCTGATGAGTCCAGATTTACCCTGTTCCAGAGTGACGGGCAGTATCAGGGTAAGAAGAGAGGCGGCTGAAGTGATGCACCCATCATGCCTAGTGCCTACCGCACAAGCCTGTGGGGGCAGTGCTATGATCTGGGGTTGCTGCAGTTGGTCAGGTCTAGGTTCAGCAACGTTATGTGCCCAAAGAATAAGGTCAGCTGACTACCTGAATATACTGAATGACCAGCTTATTCCATCAAAGGATTTTTTCTTCCCTGATGGCACGGGCATATTCCAAGATGACAATGCCAGGATTCATCGGGCTCAAATTGTGAAAGAGTGGTTCAGGGAGCATGAGACATCATTTTCACACATGGATTGGCCACCACAGAGTCCAGATCTGAACCACATTGAGAATCTTTGGGATGTGCTGGAGAAGACTTTGCGCAGTGGTCCAAATCTCCCATCATCAATACAAGCTCTTGGGGAAAAATTAATGCAACTCTGGACAGAAATAAATGTTGTGACATTGCAGAAGCTTGTGGAAATGACGCCACAGCGAATGCGTGCCGTAATCAAAGCTAAAGGTGGTCCAAAGAAATATTAGAGTGCGTGACCTTTTTTTTGGCCAGGCAGTGTAAAAGCATCCACAGCTGGTTTTCCACAGAATCACACCTACACGATGGCAGCTGTCCCAAGGTATTTTATCTGTAAGCAAATGCAAAGTCAAATTAATTAGTATACAATTAAACAAACAATTTAGAACAAGCCATTAAAAAAGTAGCGAGGAAAAGCATACAAGCCTGTGCTACAGGGCCT
>NC_137515.1:15590000-15595000 GCF_041902795.1 Electrophorus electricus
AAACTGTACATCCGCTGTATTTCATTAGCCAAACAGGCAGCGACAGAACTGCCCTGTGTACAACTAATGATGTTATTACTCACTTCTCTCAGAATCACCCCTTTCTCTGTCTTGCTCTGTGTGTGACGTGTCTGCCTTTCTCTGCCTTACTCCTCAGAATGGATTTATACCCCAAGCCTGCTCTGCCTGCCCCCTACCCCACCCTTCCTCTCTCTGCCTCCTGCTGTCTTGGGTTTCTCGCTCGCTCTCTCACTCTGTCTAGGCTCTTCCTCATTAAAGCCGCACCAAGGTCTCCCCTCTTCCTGCCTGGGTGACATGCCGTCTCTTTAACGAAGGTCACCCTCTCCCGTAAAGGTAAGGAGTCCGACGGCATGCCACCCATTTCAGCACACGAGATGGCTCCTCTCCGTCAATGCAAATGGGAGGTTTTTTTTTTTGCACATGTGCACATCATCCACATAAAGCTGTACTAGAGTCCTCTAAAGCCTCAGGCTTGTTGTCGAAAGCCTCGTAATTCAACTGGAGCACGACCCCCCTCCCCACTCCCCCTGCCCTGAACGCCACCACCTCCACTCGTCAATCAACGGTGTCCTCCCTGGAGGACATGCGAGGATAAACACAATCTTGGCAGCTCGGCTCTCGTGGTTAAAGAAGTCCTCTGCATTAAAATTGCATTCGGAAAAGTGCTGTGTGTGACGAGGGGTCTCCTGGTTCTTCCGAGATGGCCCACAGCCGCTTTTCTGCCGTGGCTTAATCATTCAGGAGGAAGGGGAGGCCGGGAGGAGAGACGAAACAGACGCAGAGACTCTCACTCAGGGGAGAGTCCTCCAAGTGTGAGCGACAGTAGGTGCCACACTGTGCCAAGAGCAGAGGCTTGAGCCTTAGAAGACGCACTGCACTTTGATGCTTTCTTCCCTTTGAACGGGCGGAGGCCAGGACTGGAGATAAGACGTTGTTTTGTTCTTCAGCAGCCGGAGATGCCGATTCACTTTTGTTTTTTTCTAATCTACAGACAAACAACAATGAAGAAGAGGCCAGAGCTATAACAAGATGTCCTCTGGACTGAGCTGATATGTGTGTGTGTGTGTGTGTGTGTGTTAGGGTTTTAAATCTGTTAGGGTTCTAAATCTGACAGCATCCTGGCCTTTTTGATTAATCTGACATACAACTCTCAATAACCCCATGATCCCCCAGATTACCCATCATCCCCTGCAGGTCATGCTGCTCTCATTTGGGCTTACCTGAAGCGGTGGGACCAATGGCTTCCTGAGTGTGCTGCCTCTTCTTCATGCAAGGGGGATCAATTAAAATCCTCCATTTCAGAACTCCTGCTCAGAACTATCTCTTGATCTCTCAACACACAACAAGAGTTTTCTCTGGTCAGTAGGAAAGACCCCTGGAGGAATGGCTTTACCTCATACCACTGTACGTGCGATGTGGGGCACATGCGTCTCAAGCTCATATATCTGGGATTTTTACTGCGTACTGTGACTGGACTATGACTGAGGGGCAAAAGACATGCAAATAAATTACTTCTCAATCATTAGTCTGGTTCTTGACTAAATTACACTGGTGATTTTTGACTGGAAATCCTTCAATGTCTTGCCTTTTATGATTCCACTATACAGAGGAAGGAGTATGTACAGAAAAGCTGCTCTATCAAGCTTCATCCCCTCTAATGAGTTCTCCCTCTCACACTTTCTTTTCCCATGGTTCACTCAGCATTGAGGGCCTGAATTGACTGGGCCCAGTTGGGGGATGGTTGTGGGTCTTGTTGGGTTGGTGACCTCTGTGTGGAATGTGCTCTGGACAGGCAGGGTTAACCCCCGTTCTGTTTGAGGTCCTGCCCGAGGGCTTGGCAGGACCATTATATGGTCTAGCCTGGGTCTAAATCACCCTTCCCTGAATGTAACATATCTGCTGTTAGCAAAGAGGCACAGCGATCCCTGACAGCTCAAAGCCATGGAGGAGCTTAGGGTCACAATCCATTTGAACAGAGTAAAAAGACACAATTGTGGGTTTGTGTGTGTGTGTGTGTGTGTGTGTGTGTGTGTCTGTTTGTGTGTTCATGTGTGAGTATGTATGTGTAAATGTGTGTTTATGTACACGTGTTCACAGTAGAAATACACAGTAGAAATCCTGTTCTTTTAAGATAGTCACATGCCTTGTAGTTTTTCCATCACTTGATATAAACGCACATGATCAAACGAGATCAAATGACCTTTCTCCACCTCAGTATTATGATCTCAGTGTCATTTCAGTGGGAGATACACTCAGCCTCCTTATTAGAGGAATGAGATGAAGAAGAAGAAGAATTCATCCCACCCACTAGACGTTATTAAAATGGCATTTTCAGTTATTGACAACCGTGTCTTCTCTCACAGTAACTCACCTTTAATTAGACTGCAATATTTTAGACGTGATCTCTGACTTTTTATGATAGCCAATACATAATCAGTCTCAGCCAGCATATGGTTGAGTTATCATCACTCAAAACCAGTTTAATATACCTCTTTTAATGGCTGAGAAGATGCACAAAGAGATTAGTGGTCCATCGTCTTTCTGCTGATGTGGAACATGAAAGGAGCCAGATAGCCCTGCAACAATATCCAAACGAGATTTCTGCAAGAACTGTAATAAGAACCAGAAGCAATATGAGACCATCTATTGACTTTTGTGTGAACAGATATTTAACCTTTAGCTTTCTTAATTTTTTATATCCAGCTCTCTTCAAAGGCTGTGGAACTACATATAGTAGGTCACTGTTTTCATTCCACCATGGCTGAGGAAATAACAGTGGTACAACGCAAAAGCTCGGGGTGGATTTGATTCACGTGGTGCATTCTGTCTACCAACAACTTCTCAAATAAATCATTTGTACGGCATACACCTTTCAGAAGCTGCAGGCGTAGAGGATGGGGGTCATGACAGGGACCTGATAACTTATATTTCATCTGAAACTGAGAGTACAGAACAGACAAACTTGCTCTCAATAAACAAACAGCTAATGCAACTAAAGGTAGCTGCTTCTAATCTGGCAGCTCTGTGGATGCTGTATTCCGAGGTTTTCTTGTTATTGTTATTTTATTGCATTCCTAAGGTTTTATTGTTCAATCTTATTTTCTGGAATTTGTCTAGGATTTCTAAAAATGTCTATAACATTTTCATTTAATTGGCTGATTGATTAATTGATATTAGTCTGATATCCAAAAAAATCTGAATTTGACAGATATTCCCAATCTAGACGTTACTTTCTAGATATATATTTTGCTTAATAATAAAGGATGAAAACTATATCTTCTTAAAGATTCTTGGAGCACATGAACCCAAAGAGCTCTGGAGCAAATATGAACCCATGAGCTCTGGGCTCCGAGTAAACAGCTGTAATTGTTAACAGCAGTACTGCCTTTTGAGTGAGCATTACACCCCATTTCAAACTTCTCTGTATTCCTTGTACTGCAGAGCAGAGTACACAAGTTCACAGCACTTTAGCCACAGACCGGCCACTTTACAGGAGAAGGAGAGAGAGAGAGAGAGAGAGAGAGAGAGAGAGAGAGAGAGAGAGAGAGAGAGAGAGAGAGAGAGAGAGAGAGAGCAAAAGAGAGAGAGAGAGGGAGAGGGAGAGAGAGAGAGAGAGCGAAAGAGAGAGAGAGAGAGAGCGAGAGAGAGAGAGAGAGAGAGAGCGAGAGAGAGAGAGAGAGAGAGACAGAGGGGGGGGGAGAGAGAGAGAGTTGAGCGATTGGTAGTGTGGAGGTGGGGGATACTGTACCCCCATCAAGTCCCCTCTCCTGACTCCAAAATAACCCAGAGTGCTGAATGTAATAAAATGCAGGCAGGATCACTCTGTCTGTTGCTCAGGGTTCACTGCTACATTCATACTGCTGCAGTTAAATTCAGGTAAACACGTCAGCCGCCTCCTGTAATAAAGTCGAGGGTTTGGGCAAAAACTTAATATAAGCATGAGTTTTAATAAAACCATGTCTCTAACTTGCCCCAGCTCATGTCGCAGGAATGGATTTGATAGAAGCATGATCCCCAAGAGTGCTCCATCCCTCACAGCTAGCCCACACCGCACCAACCGGCTACAGGAGCCTAGTCTGGCTGGCACCTCCAAAAGCAACTTATATAAATCAACCACCCGAATTTGACACATTTGCGATGCATAGCCACATAAATTGGTACTTTCGGCATTAATTCCACTGATTTAATTTCAATGTGTAAAGAAAACGTACTGTATAACAATGCTGCATTTACCTCCAGGGAGATGCTATAGTCATGTGAAGGTCTTTTCAAAAGACAGCATTACTGATCTTGTTAGTTAACAATCCACAGACCAAGAATAGGGAGTTAAAATCTAGACAAACCTCAACTAAACGTCGAAAGAGCGATAATGATATACTAAGGTGTTGTTAGGCATTTAAACATATAAAAGTTTTGCAGCAATACACTAAGCAGTGAACTGAACTTCTGTATGACCAATTAAACCCCATTCAAAATCTCAGTTCTAAATCAGACAACAGACCTGTGTATGGATGAAGTGTGAATCCTGGATTATAGAAGAGCTCTGTGCGGGATGGGGGCAGTCTACAGACAGCTCTTTCACACTGAATTTTCTTTCAGAGGTACCTTCTGACTCATTCTGTCAAAGCTTAACACAGTATTACGTGATATATCTTTAAAAACTCTGCACCTCACAGGGTGGAGTGCTAACTTTAGCTGTGTTGTGGAGTCTGGCCAGCAAGGACACAGTGTTGCAAGACAATATGACTCCCCCTCTTCTTTTCTCTCTCTCTCTCTCTCTCCCCACACAATTACAAAGACACTCCAAGACAGGGCTCTAACCTACCTCATAAAATAACCTAAGCCAGACTCACTTATAAACACACACACACACACACACACGCACACACACACGCACTCACGCGCACACACACACACACTCACACACACGCGCACTCACACACACACACGCACGCACTCACGCACACGCACTCACACAC
>NC_137515.1:15597500-15612500 GCF_041902795.1 Electrophorus electricus
AAAGCAGCCGCACCAAATACACGCGACCGCGCTTAGCATGGATCTCTCTCTCTCTCTCTCTCTCTCTCTCTCTCTCTCTCGCTCGCTCTCGCTCTCGCTCTCTCTCTCTCTCTCTCTCTTGCTCTCTCTCTGCCGCTAATGACTCCATAAGAAATGCTGTCCACCGTTTTCAGGTCTCTTTCGTGCAAGGCTGCGCGCTGCCTCGGTCGCGAGACGGTGGAGAGCAGGCGGGCGGGCGAATAAAGTCGTTTGTTTTCACGCGCCCAATGTTTCTCCAGTCTCCTTTCCAACAGCAGGAGGATTACTGCTGAATAAAATGTAATAGGTGCATAATGATCTCGCTCAGTATCTGGCAGTAGCGGGCGGCTAACAACTACTGCTGAAAGCACGTGCCGTCTCTTTCTGCACAGCAGCGCGCGTGCTCACGCTCGCGCTTTGTTTTAGTGTAGAAGCGGGCCAGTCACGTCGCCAGCGCTACCCGTACACTGGGACAGTCAATTAAAAGCGCTTAGCAGTACAGAAACCTCTCGCTCAACAGTGAATCGGCAGATGAGGAAAGACAGGAATTGGCGCAGGAAAAGACGAACTCACATTTTTTAAACGGAGGCTTGCTGAATAAGAAGCTAGCTAGGGTTAGGCGGCCAGGATCTGTGCCAGTCGAAAGCATTGATAAGACGCCAGGGTAGAGTCCCACACTATATCTGGTGCACACTAACAGTATACACTGGAGGTTTATAAAAAGAAAAACACTTCAACTTCTATGAATAAAAAGGGAAATCAAATCACATCCTGTGTGAGAAGAGGAGGTGAGGGGACTGTCCAAAGTAGGAACCGGTATCTTCCACCGAGCACACCTGTGAAAACCAAATCTCATTTGGCTGTTTCGGAGAGCTCACATGCCTGTTTGACACCACTACTGGGACGGGTGTGAAAACGAGCCCTCGTCCTCGCCGTGGATTTCATCTCCAGCAGCTGAGACGTGTTCTCGTGTATGCCAGCAAAGAAGAAATCGTCTTCCTGTCATCCACCGAGCTAATGCACATCACTGACATGAGACTCGGTGAGCAGAGAGACACCTCATCTTCACAGCAAGGAGAAGAAGGGTGTGAGAGGGAGAGAGTGAACCGTGGTGAGAGAGCGAGGCAGCTCTATGTAGGACGCCATCTCATTTCAGCACCGGTGACGGCCATGACTTTGATAAACACTGCACTAGATAATTGGATGATTACATTCTCTCTATAAAAGAAGTCAATGGCTGTGAAGAACTAGGGGTCCAGAAATAGGAAATGTTTTTAGAATCAATACACATCCTACAGCTCAGGCAGTGACAGCTAGAACATGTCAGAGACTCATTTGCAGAAAAGAAAACACCTAGGAGATCACAGAGAATGAGATATCTCTCTCTCTTATCCTATCTGGCTTTTCTCACTCTCACTCTCTCTCTCTCTCTCTCTCTCTCTCTCTCTCTCTCTCTCTCTCTCTCTCGCTGACAGGCAAGTTCCCCTCATCTTGCATCTGTCCCAGTGCTAATGAAAGCCCGTGGGGTTCGCGGGGGCCACGGCAGCGGCCACTGGTCCTAATTACCCAGGCTCTGCACTTCTTCCTGTCTGGCTGTCCTCCACGCAGACAGTGGGGGAGGTGTCGGAGCGGGGTAGGGGTGGGGGTGGGGGGCAGAGGTCATCCCATGAACTTGGTGCTGAGTGTGCAAGAGAGTGGAGAGGTGGGTAAATGGGGCCACCGTCCCCGGGGAGGAGGAGCGTCACAGCAGGCCTTGAGTGGAAGGAGGTGTCACGGGGCAAAGCTGTCACCAGTGAGCGTCCTGCTGCAGCAGGCAGGCACTGAGAATGTAGGAGGAAGGGCCGCTCCTATACGCAAGCTGACGAAAGCCAGGACTCCCATGTGTATGAATATGGAAAAAGGGGCTGCATTGTTTATTTCATTGTGTTACTGCTGACCTTTGCCATCAGATCTCTGTCTGTCTCCTCCACCCCCTCTTCTCTTAGCTGCTTGCAAATGATTTACTTTAGAACAGCAGATGGGAAGAGAACTCACAGTTTTTGTATCTTTCACTGATAACTGGGAGTTTTGAGCTGTTGGCCTATACACAGAAGGTGCAATCAGCATTTATTTTAACATTTATTTTAAATAAATTTACATTTACATTAACGGCATTTGGCAGACGTTCTTATCCAGAGCGATTTACAAAAGTGCTTTGTCATTTACTTATAGAATGTATACTAGCCAACACAGTATGTTAACGTCCAAGATACCACTGAACTAGAATGCTGTTGAAATACAGGGATCAACGCTGATGCCTAGAAGTGCAAAACACATAAGACAACAATCAGAGCAATAAACAATACCCTACAATAAGTACTAGAGTTTCAGTTAGTCAACATAGGTGCACTATCAGTGTGTCATTTAAATATTCCACAAATAGATGGGTCTTCGGTCTGCGATTGAAGACTGCAAGGGACTCTGCTGTCTGGACAGCCCGTACAGGCTTTGGCTATTTTAAATAAATGCCAAAAGAGCATTCTTTACGAGAGGAATCTGCCAGAACGGAGAAAGGCAGTGTGATAAACAGGTGTGGGCATCAAAGCAATCTCCTTCAGGTTTACGGACGACGCAATAAACCTGATTATAGCACCAACCTGAACTCATGGCTGTGTTCTCGCGTGACATGTCCCCATCTGGATGGATGGGTGAAGCTCTTATGTAGTAAAAGATGCAGCAACACGAGCTGGTGCAGCGCTGCAGTTTCATTCAGTTCAGCAGCTGCGCCATAAAAATGTTGGCAACACTTTGCAAAAAGTGCTGAACGCTCCTCGGAGATATGGAAAGGAAAACGACGAGAACTGTTTTCATTTCCATTCTGTTCTCTTTCATGAGCCGTCTTGGAGTATACCTTAAGCAGCACTTCAGGCAGCCAAGATTATTTGTGGATGGATTGTCTTTCAAGCTCTTCCTGAGGTAAACAAAAATAAAAATATCATTGCTGTTCTTCTCATCTGTTTAAATTGCAGCAAAAGGTTTAAACTATTAGTGGTTTGTGTTTTATTGTTTTTCTGGTTTGTTTGGGTTTTTGTTTTTGTTTTTTTTACTATAGCCTAATTTTAATTCCAACAGTAATGTCTGCCACTGAAATACAGCACCCGTATTGAGAATAGAACTGACTGGTCTTGCAAATTAGGGTTTTCATATTCTCAAATGACAAGCAAATTCATACAAAAGCCAACAATATCCTCTTTTCAAAGCTGCATTAAAACATTCAATTTTTAATACATGTACTCATCTAGATTGGATCCTTTTTTCATCTTTCATGACTACATTCTTTATTCTTGACTTTTTGTGTTTCTATTTTTTTAGGCCTCAGTGGTATAGACAGAGCACTGGGAAGTTTCATACCTCAATCCTCCGAAAGCTGTAGAGCTCATTAGCACCAAGATCATACAGCAAGCCAGTAAAACACAGGCCTGAAAAGCAGTCTCTCTCTATAGTACCCAGTGTGATCACTCTGTGATCTCTGTGGTCTTGGCGTTCGATGATGCCTGTGACACCGTGCCACTCATCACGAGTGCGATCCATGTCGTTCTCTCTGTCCAACATCACAAGCCCTCTATCTGCCCAGCCTCTAATAGCCTCCCGGCACCACCAACTCCTCCGGCTCCTTCGCATTGTTTCAGCGGGGATCACACCTCCATTCGTGGGAAACTCATTAGGTGTTCCAGAGCAGAAAGTTGGATAAAATCTTTGTATTTAGCAGGTGCAGCCCTGGCGGTGCTTGGAGCGCAGAAAGCAATCATCTCAGGCCGCCGCCGCAGGAAATAAAAACCCGGCAAGCCTCTACCAGTGGCGGACCGGCGTCCACTAGCGCGCGAGACGCATTGACGGGACGCATGCCAGTGCGTGGTGTGGCGACCTTCTGCCTCCCTGAGCGCCACAGAGCTGTTGAGCGTCAGTTTCAGGAGCAGGAGGCGACCGCAGCAAGGCAATAGCAACAGACTGTCTCACGCACACCTGTCTGTAAACAGAGCCATGCGCACTCGTTAAAATACAGATACAGCCTACACTGGGAGAGGAAGCCTTGCTCTTCGTCTTTCTTGGTTAAGAACAAATCTTTGCAAGAGACTGCTTAGAGTCCTTAGTGCGCTCCATAAAGCAGAAAAGTTGAGGGTTTCAATGCCTCCCTGTATGGCTTTATGTGCAGTAAGTTGTGTAATTAACTTCCAGTTTACCCTTTAAACATTTAAGGCATATGCCTTCCAGGCCAGGAAGCCTTAAGTCTTCTCCTAATGTAGACATTCTTGTGCAGCCTAGTTCTTATAACCACACATTAAGAACAATTTGAACACCAGTTTTGTGAAACTACCAGAAACATTAGGGACTCAAAAAAAAGTGATGCTTCGGAAAGCAGCCGCTGTGTATCTAGACGTGAGAAGCTTAATAAGATGGGTTCACTAACAATATGCAGACACGTTCCATACATATAAACATACTGCACTACAGCTAGTGTAAATAAGACACAGGCCGGAGTATGCTACCCGAACCCAGTCTGGGTGTAAGTTTGAAGGTTGGAACTCCCCGCTGCTCCTGCAGTAACGCAGGGCACAGTCATGCATTATGATGCACTGGCAGCATCCGACGCGGGCACCTGGCGTGCCCAACCTATACCTCCCCAGCCCGGGGCCATCCTGCTAGGAGAGTGTAGGCTGACTAACCATCCCCCGGCCCACCCCTTCACTGCCCGAAGCACAGAGGCTTCCACACACATCGCAGTTCGCCATTGGTAGCATGTTTGTCATGTATACACACCCCTGCCAGCAGGTTTTGGATCCGTTCAGCTTTAGCTGAGCACGCACGTGTATAATGGAGAGTTTCTCCAACTCCTGTGGAGGACCCACCAGCTGCTGCCGCTTTTCTCAGAGCTCCTACTGTCTTTGGCCTTTGCCTGCTGAGGATCCTGCCCAAGTGACAGAAATTAATTTTCTCATTTTCTCTATGCTGACACCGAGAGAGACACTAGCATAAATCAAATCAAATAAGAATTTATTTCACCTCTATTTCTGTTTCACAGCCACAAGGGTGTGATTAATGCTACTATTTCTAAAAATGATTAAATAAAAGTTAGTATCTAACCTTTTATAGACTCTTCATAGACTACTCCTAATAACAGTTGAGACTCTTAGACCTCATATGAGACTATGCCTCAGTGGGACTCCTCTTTTGACATAACTCTTCCCTCACCTAAAAAAAACAAACAGTATAATACTTAGAGACAGGCTCAGTTGCCACAGTGAACCCCGGACTAGCTGCTCCAACAGGGTCATGACCTTCCCATCATGTCTCCTCAACCCACCAGGCTTTTTGGGCCCCCCAGGCTTCCGCCCTTTCTGAGTCATGACCCGAAGCCCCAACCGCTAATCCAGAACCTCCATGCATGCCTGCCTTCCTTACACAGAGCTGATGCCGTGAGCTTCAAAGAAGTGGATTTAACCCAGCGCTCAGAATGTCCTGAAGTATAGAACCGACTGCCGAGTCTAGCAGGAGCAGACTTGGCAGGGGAAGAAAGACAAGGATAGCTCAGACAGAAAAAAAGAGATGAATTACCAGGTATTACGTGTTTAGCTGCAGGTGATCTTCGTTTTCAGAAGGGGCGGGGGGGTTGTGAGGAGCTGCAGAGAAATGCAGAGGTGTGGACAGGGAAGCTAAAGCAGTCTGCTCCTCTTCACTTCCTCCCATGTCGTCTAATTGCTTCACACGCCAAACTCTTTCCCTGTCAGAGGTAATTACACAGCCTGCTGAAGCTTATTAACAAAGATTCATTAATCCTATTAATCCCCAACTAACCAAGCCCGGTTGCGCTGATAAAATTCCGATTCAAAAAGTTCAATCCATAGCACGGGGATTCATCAATAACACCCCCGACATGCAGGGGGAGCAGGAAGGAGGTTTGGCCAGCCCTCTGGATGGGAATTACACGTGCCGAACGGAGCGACACTGGTGGAGCGGCAGGTGGAGCTGAAGGACAGAGGAGATACTGTTGCTCCTCTACGCTCCGCTCTGCTCCCTGAGGAGCCACACAAGACAAGGAGAGTCCGTCACAGCAGCAGTAACTGAGAAAAGCGAGAAGTCTGTGAGTATGAATCTAGTCGGTTTGACTAGCCCCTGGAGAAGCCTCTGTTAAAACAAGCCTAAGATCTTCTCTAAGACAATGCTTGATGGTTCCTTCCATACAGGGAGAGAGGAAATTATTACCATAGATACCTGTTTCCATTTCTCTGCAGACATGTACTGCAGAATTAAGATAAGACCAGTGAGGGGGCAGAATTAAAGCTCTGGGTCCTCGGTAGCTGGCCTACAGAAAGAGTACCACAGAGCCCCTGAGATCAGGACTATCACTCTGGAATGCTTCACACACACACACACACACACACACAAACAAACACACTCCCCATCCACAGCTCCCGAGAAAAGCCCTGTCTGAACGCTTTCGGCGCTGCCCTGTGCCAGCTGTCTTTCTTTAAATCTTTCAGGATTTGGCTTTTTTTTTTTCCCTGCAACACTGCATCAAGAACTCTCAAACAGCTGGGAAAGTACAGGGTGCCATGGCAGCAAGGATAGAAACAAATGAGTGCTAAGGGCCACCCGGCGAGCTGGAGATGCGCAATGCGAGGACGAGGCATCATCAAAGAAAAGCATCGCACTGATGACCTCTGATTGGTGCTTGCCTCTGTCATCAGTTCCACACAGCCTGAGCATTGTCATTCAATGCCAGTTTTCAAATGAATATTTGTCATTCTGATATCTGTAGATATTTCATTCGTAAATATTTCACACCCTCAAGTGAATGTCATATAAAATGAATGGATGTGTCGAGGGTCGTTTATTTTCCACGTGAGGAATGGCATTTAAAGTTGAGTTAATGATGTCTACGGCTGATGCATGGTGCTGTGCAGATGCTTTGAGAGATGCAGACAGACACTGAGCTTCCTCCTGTAATGTCCTTATTCATCACGTGACACGTAATGACAGCGGTTTTAAACTTCAACCACAAATCAAACATCAAAACAAAGGCCAGAGGACTTTGATAAGGATATGCATTATCTAAGTAGTGATGCAATGATAGATGCAAAATTACATAGGGGCACAGTTTGCACACACACACACACACACACACACACACACACATAAAAAGAGAAAACTTTCCCTTTACTGGTTCCTTTCTCATCAGTCTGTTCCCTATAGGGACTCTATAGCCTCATGCAATGGGCCATGCTAAGCGGTATTTAGCCACCAGAGACATAAAGAGGCAGGCATGGATTTAAGCCCAAGGATTCGGGAGAAGAATCGCTCTCTCCTCCCACAGGGATTCTTTTTGATATGCGACACACATAGGCGCCGATGGCTCCAGGCTCGGTCGGCGGGTTCCAGGCTGCTGGAGGCGTCTGCAGTGGAGGTCCAGGGGGCACGCCGTCCTCTGCAGCTGCAGGTGTGGGCCTTGGACTCCGCTGCCTCCTCCTCAGAGCTAGAGGCTTCTCTGATTGAGTGTGACCGGGACCAGTCATAGCTGGCACTCCGATAAACAAGCCTACGACCTGCAACGCGGCGCTGCAGAGTGCGATGGTGGCAGGAGAAATGCCAAGGTGAGTGGAAGAACCAGGGGAAGCCATTCCTGTGATCGAATCCCATGTCAAGTGCTGAAGCTCCATTAACTTCTCTATTAGGGGCTATACATCAAATTATTACACACTGCAATAGCTGGTGACACAAAGTACATTTAATCTGTCAGGTGAATAAGCTTTGTTATTAAGAATGATACCGACAGTGAACATAAACTATAATAAGGAGGCTATGGTGTGCATATTATCTGTAATTGCAAGGAATCCGAATAATAAATCTAATAACAAAGGACGTTCTTGACCATGGTAGATGACACAGCAGGCTAGGCAGATGAACTCCAGTGGTTAAAAGGCATTGATGGATTTACGTGTCACAGAGCATAGACGGGATGGTATTAATAGTTCACGAGTGTCCTTGAACTGATTTTATTTTATTATTTAACTAGTACAGCAGAAGTGGTAGCAGCAAGAATGCATGGTATTTTCCTGTTTTTGCAAATGTAAAAAAAACACCCCACTCTCTGAAGCCACGCCCCTAGGGCAAGGACATGTCCAACTCCATTTCCTGCCTGTCTCTCGCCTGTCTGCTGCCTGTCTCTCGCCTGTCTTCTGCCTGTCTCAAGTGCAACGGCACTTGTAAACCGGCCCGATCTGAGGAGCTCTTTGAAGTACGGATGAATGTGACAACTTATCCATTACTGCTCCGCGCAGACAGGCACCAGTTTGTCTCCAAGCAGAAGCTGGTTGCCGGAGCTCCCTGAATAGCGCACGCTGGACCATGGACACATACATTCACCACGGGACATAACCATGCGCTTCTTTCATCAAGGATGATTTTTTCTGTCGGGCAGTGTGATGTTAACACGCTGTGATGTGCGTTTCATACTCTTGCATGTCTAGAGGCGAAAGCACCTGCAGAACAGTGGTAGCCTGTGTCTCTTCTGAAACCATTTTAGCATCCGTATACCCACAGGTGTTGTCGGCTCTTTATCACTAACGTTTCAGCCTAATCTCTGCTAATGAGCCACATAGAACTCTTCAGGATGTCAAGACAAAGTCCTAAAGACCATAGGCACCTGTAGGGTGTAAGAGAGAGAGAGAGAGAGAGAGAGAGAGAGAGAGAGAGAGAGAGAGAGAGACATGTGATGTCAGAGTCTGAGCTGTTGGGTCCAGTCTGGGCAGTGAAGACACAATCAAGAATTGTGGTCATTGCTAAAAACTATTTCAAAGTGCATTCTGTGCAGTTCAGTCCATTTATTCCTGTGCTGCTAAGCGAGCCGGACGGACGATATATCAGCTG
Source organism: Electrophorus electricus (assembly GCF_041902795.1). NCBI lineage: Eukaryota > Metazoa > Chordata > Actinopteri > Gymnotiformes > Gymnotidae > Electrophorus > Electrophorus electricus. The sequence goes on from NC_137515.1 coordinate 15,606,423, forward strand.
AGAGACAAAGACGGTGGCTGTATGTACGCTTTACAGACTGTGAAAGGTTCTTGACTGATTTACACATGTAGCTGAGAGGCACTGCAGCTCAGTGGCTTGAGACATGCTGCAGAGTGCAGGGAGCACTGATTTAACACAGTTGCTGAATCCCATTTCCTTAAACTTGTATCGGTTGGATCTTGAAATGTATTCAGGTTGTGGATCATTCAAGTAGTTTAGATTACAGTGGTGCCATTCTTTTCAGTTTGATGTCATAACCTTGAACTTTATCTGAACAGTCAACAGAAAAGTGTGTTGTTTCAACAGATCATTAGACTTAAAAACAACATAAACTGTGAGGAAATATTGGTGTATAGACGCCCAATAAACACTCAATATTCACACACACACACACACACACACACACGCACACGCACATACACACACACACACACACACACACACACACACACAGAGAGCCATATAATAAAAATCAGAGAGATTTTCAGGATCGACAATCTTAATCCATAACTTCTTAAAACAGGATGCTGTCATCCTACACGCTGGAGAAATATCCCATGTTTTATTATCATGATTATTTTATTTTATTCTATTTTATTATCTTATAGGGCCACTAGCATTCTGTTATCAGTTGTAATTTTACTTTTACATTCTCCTGTACTGTGTCCCTTGGTTCCTTCAAATATTCAAATATGCCTACAAACTCTTCTTCTTCTTATTATTATTATTATATGCAGTGTCATGGTTTCCTCAGCAAACAGGTCAACACTGCACATCATAACTACACTATTAAAAACGCATGAGAAAAGTAAATAGATATACAAATATCTGCAGATGTTTGGGACAACCGCCTTGAATACATTCATACTTTCTGTTAATGCGAGGCACTGTGTTAATGCTGAAGGTCCTACATTGTCCTACATAGAGTGTAGTACTCCAAAGTTAAATGACTTGAATCACCTGTAGCGGTGGGTAGTAATGTGTTACATTTACTCCGGTACATTTACTTAAAATGTAAAATTCTACTTTAAACTCTGGGACAAAAACCCAGAGCAAAGAAAAAACCATCTTAAAACATAGAGAATAAAGACTCTTTATCTTCGCCTCTCGCTCCTCCTGTGCTGCCAGCGCCACAATTTTAAGTATTTCTGAATCTAAATATGTTTTCAGAATTTATCTATCAAGCCAAGATTTTTTTGTTCCATTATATTTACACCCGCATGTATGGCATATAACAGACGTGATCTACCAAAGTGCTTTTAGCTGTCTACTTAGATAGGACAAATAGTTTACAGCAAAGAGTTCACAGTAGTTTACAGCTCTCTACTTTCCTACTTTTGCTTAAGTAAAAAATTAAATTAGTACTTTTATTTAAGTCATTATTTAAGTAATTATTTCTACTTAAGTCATTACTTTTTTTAAAGCAAAGGTACTTTGACTTGAGTACAGTTTTTGGCTACTCTACCCACCTCTGATCACCTGTGGGTGATTCATGTAGCAACGTGAAAGTCTACAAACGAACCCAAAGTGCTCTGTCCCAAACCACACATTCTGGATGGGGCTCTACAGCTTTCTGAAGGGACCCCCTGGATCCAGACTCAGTCCTTAGAATATCTATGATAAGACCCAAATCAGATCCTAATTATGACCTAATCATTAAAAACAAAAAAACTCAATCTGAAGTTCTAGGAACAAAGCAGAAGGGACTTCATTTATACAGTGGATTACAGATTACAGCTACCCTACAGACAGTGGATTACAGATTACAGCTACCCTACAGACAGTGGATTACAGATTACAGATACCCTACAGACAATGGATTACAGATTACAGCTACCCTACAGACAGTGGATTACAGATTACAGATACCCTACAGACAGTGGATTACAAATTACAGATACCCTACAGACAGTGGATTACAGATTACAGCTACCCTACAGACAGTGGATTACAGATTACAGATACCCTACAGACAGTGGATTACAGATTACAGATACCCTACAGACAGTGGATTACAGATTACAGATACCCTACAGACAATGGATTACAGATTACAGCTACCCTACAGACAGTGGATTACAGATTACAGATACCCTACAGACAGTGGATTACAGATTACAGATACCCTACAGACAGTGGATTACAGATTACAGATACCCTACAGACAGTGGATTACAGATTACAGATACCCTACAGACAATGGATTACAGATTACAGATACCCTACAGACAGTGGATTACAGATTACAGATACCCTACAGACAGTGGATTACAAATTACAGATACCCTACAGACAGTGGATTACAGATTACAGCTACCCTACAGACAGTGGATTACAGATTACAGATACCCTACAGACAGTGGATTACAGATTACAGATACCCTACAGACAGTGGATTACAGATTACAGATACCCTACAGACAGTGGATTACAGATTACAGATACCCTACAGACAATGGATTACAAATTACAGATACCCTACAGACAGTGGATTACAGATTACAGATACCCTACAGACAGTGGATTACAGATTACAGCTACCCTACAGACAGTGGATTACAGATTACAGATACCCTACAGACAGTGGATTACAGATTACAGCTACCCTATAGACAGTGGATTACATATTACAGCTACCCTACAGACAGTGGATTACAGATTACAGATATCCTACAGACAATGGATTACAGATTACAGCTACCCTACAGACAGTGGATTACAGATTACAGATACTCTACATACAGTGGATTACAGATTACAAGTACCCTGCACTTGGACAGAATTAGGTATGTGTTGAAGCATAAACTTAGTTTGGGAAAAATCTGAAAATCTTGATCTTTTAACTCAGAGGAGACTGTGACTGTTTAGCAGTCCATCCAGATTCTTCGCCAGTGACAAGGCAGATATTACCAGGAGGCTTCTGGGAGGGACAGACTGGCTGGTTTTTAATGCCTTTATGCAGAAAAAGCACTATTTATCTGAGAGATTCTGAACCTCAAAAATGATTGAAGCAGCAAAATGGCTTGACATATGTATAGTCAGGTTTGTTCTTTCCCCTTTTATGGCATACATGTTGCGGTGTGCCGAGATCTGAGATGCTTGTTTTGCATATACTGAAAAACGGAAGCAATGAAACCCTTTATAGTGTGGCGCTATCGTGATGCTTTCCAATACAAATATTTGATATAGCATTGCACACCAGACATCAGAGGGGTTTCTGGCACTGCAGAGATTAGGAAAAAAACAGTATTCACAATGATAGGGATCCTCCACAAGATAGCAGATGGAATGTTTTGGAAAGCTCTTACAAGGTTGCAGTCCACAAACAGGGCAGGCGCTTTCAGTTTCTGGTATTCCACCTATTTCAGATTACAAAGCTAGAGGGCTGAGCTAGGAGAGAGTTTGTTGCAAATAGACATGTCACTGTAACCTGTAAAAGATTTTAAAAGATCTTAAAAGATCTTGCAGGCCGATACTACACAGAGGAAGCCTTATCAGAAGTGGGAATGAGTAGGTGAGATAAAAACATTCCTTGTGCATGTGTAATAGCACGCCAGACACAAGCAAGACAGATGTACTGACTAACGTTAAGAAACTGGGAGAGAACATAAGGTGAATTAAAGGCACTGGGTGATTCACTCAGAGGAAAGCAGATGCTGTCCAAGTGTATACATAGATATGCACACACACACACACACACACACACACACACACACACACACACACACACACACACACACACACACACACACACACACACATACGCATACAAATGCATACAATGCTGAAGTGATATTCAGGAGAGCTAAAACTGTTCCCAATTGGCCACTTAGATTTCAGGTGACTATACAGATTTTCACCAACAATGCATTGGTTAACGGTTCTAAACGTTGCAGTGCTGGTCAATCTGCAGTCTTACCCATTATGTGCTGTTGTTGATACACAGGCATACAAGCCCAACCTACACGCACAGCCAAGTCCACTGTTACACTAATAATGGGGACGGTTCCCTGCCAGACTAGTACAGGCCAGGCTTGCCTTGAATTGTGACAGGTCATGTGGGGACAGGCCATTGTATCTTTGCATTCTGTTAACCATGTGAGGCACCGAAATAGCAAAATGAGAAAAAAAAAGATACTGGAAGATTACTTGCTTGAAAATAACAGGCACATTTTGGAGTTTTGAGAAGAGGTGGTGAAAATTGCAGCAGAGACAAATGTAGGCTGTCGTATGTAGGAGTTCAGACATTCAATAAATTAGTATTAATTTTTTCGATAAATTTAACAAAAATGTGCACAGTGACACTAATTTACTGTCTCGCTTTTAAGGCTGCTACCATCCTTTTAACATCTGTTTGTTGTCAAAACCAGCGTGAACTCCGGGCTCACATGCTTATTCGGGTAATGTTGTCAGAAACCCAAATGGTTTATGGCGGAATTTATCTTCCTGTAATCGATGCAGGTAGTATCCAGCTGTTCCCTGAAGTGGATTTTTGAATATTGTGCACAACTCATGTTTCGTTTTTAATCTCGTGGTTTGATTTGTCAGGCTGAAGGAGTCCCACCCCTTACCCAGACACAGACTAGACCCCCGTCATCACAACAAACTGCAGATGCTGCTGACATTCCAGTGTTGCTCAGGCAACGAGCTTTAGACAGTGGGGAGATAAAGAGATGGATAACATCGGCTCATCAACACCATGCCGGGCAGTGACAGATGCAGAGGCATGCAGGCAGAAGAGCCCTGCTGCCAAGAAACGACAGCCAGGCAGACAGACAGGGACAGGCAGACAGACAGGTGAATGGAAGTCCCTAATGACAGATAGGCCTGGAGACAGACAGAGAGACAGACAGACAGCGACAGCACGAGGAGTAAGCAGAAATCCCTCGTCTCTGACTGAAGAAAGACAGACAGGTGCACAGTCAGGGAGGCAGGCCGCGGTGTTTAACCGTGTTTGGAGAGCCTTTGACGTCTGCTCAGCGTTAGCGTTTGATACTGCTAATATGGCCACGACGCCCTGTCTGGATTAACATAATTCCCATTGATGGCACTCGTCTGAGACGCTGAATCAGAAGGAAAAGAAACCAGAAAAACGAGATGCATTCTAGCCCTCTGATGAAGGTGTGGGCCTGGCGTTTCTGCACGTTCTGCACCTGTGTCTATGTTGATTCTGCAGTTCTGCAGGCGGCTCTGTGGAACTGAAGAGCGTTTTCCCCCCTTCTCCCAGGGGAGCCAACCCCATGCCGCACCACCAGCACACGGCTCGTTACGCCGCCGCATTCTTCTCCCTGAGAAATGAGCTCTTTTGTTAAAACCACACAAGGCGCCCCTCGGAGCCAATCCCTTTTTTGCTACGATTAAAGTTCAATAAGTTTAAAAATATTCCGCAGTCAATTAGGTGCTCAGAGGTGCTGGAGCGGGATGCACCGTAGCAAGGCAGCACTTCCGTCCACCTACACACAGCTACGCAGCACAGTTCACGGACAGAAAGACAGACAGACATACTTGCACGCACTCATACACACTCACACACTGCTCTTTACTCTCCATCTGGAACGCCGCAAATGAAGCATTCACTTGCGTGCTACACTAGTGTGGATAGCCATCCTAAATATGGCAGATATAATTATGAGGGGCACCATCAATGCTGCTTCCTTTTGACCAAGATTCAATTGTGTGTGTGTGTGTGTGTGTGTGTGTGTGTGTGTGTGTGTGTGTGTGTGTGTGTGTGTGTGTGTGCTGAGGGTAGATAAAGGTCATCCTATCTTGTCTTCTAAATACCGGGCAAATTGTGCCGATGTATTCTTAGGGACTGGAAAGTAGTTGATATGCAAATGAACTGGTAGAATAAATAATAATTATAATAAAGTCCAGCTGTATAGAAGTGGATTGAGTGGCTGGTAGACTGGAGCATTTGGCAGCTAGCACTGATGCAACATAACAGGACAGCATCCTCCATAAAATGAACCATTTAGCAACCAATAAGCACTTTCATCACAGCCCAGATGAAAGAGCCACAGTAGTGTTTCTTCATGGAGCTTTTATGCCTACATGGCACATGGGATGTTCACGGATTTT